>NW_027315568.1:159345-179551 GCF_039878825.1 Excalfactoria chinensis
TTCCTTAACACGTCACTCTCCGCGTCCCCCACGAGGCTCCTCAGTCTCCGCACCGCGCACCTGCGGCAACGACGGGGCCCCTCAGCGCCCACCGACCCCCACCCCCCACATTACCCCCCCCCCGACCCCCCCCCCAACGTACCGGGGTCTCTCCAGCAGCGCCCTGCGGCCGTCGTGCAACGCGCTGAGGTTACAGAGCAGCGCCCCGAGCTCCGGGGGCGGCCGAGGCCCTTCCAACGCCCGCAGCAACGCCTCCAAACCGGCTCCGTTCTCCCGTTCGAGGCCTCCGAGCACCCGCTGGGCCGCGTCGCGTTCCCGGCTGATGTTGGCCAGCAGCCCGCAGGCCGGTCCGGCCGGTAGTAACGGCAGCACGGCGGGCAGCGCGGCCAGCAGCGTCTCTCGGGCCTCGGGCTCGGCCGACACGTTCTGGAGGCAGCGGAGAGCGGCGACCGGACCGGGCCCGACGTCAGGCCCAGAGGCCTCCGCCAGCCCCAGCAGCGCCCGCAGAGCGTCGGGCCGCGCCGCCAGGAGCCTCCGGCCCTCGGGGTCGCCGGACAGCGATAACGCCGCCTCCGCCGCGCCCGCCCGCACCGCAGCGCCCGACGAAGGGCCCAGCAGGACCGTCAGCTCCTCCAGGGCCGCCTCGGCCGCCATCTTGAGCAGGCCTCAAATGGCTAAGCGTTGCTTAGCAACCACGGCGACAGCCAATGAGAGGGGAGCAGCGTGGAGATGGACCAATCCGGTGAGGCGAGCGGCCGGAAGGGGAGGGTCTGGCGGGGAAAGGTTGGGATAGGGAGGACCCTGGAATCTCGGTATAGCGCCCCCTGCAGGGCTGGCGGTCCGCAGCTCGCACCCAACAGCTCCCAATTAAGAGCTGGTAATTAAGGGCCGGGTCCGTGGGAAATTGGTAATTAAGGGGCAGCCCTTAACCATTCGTAGCCCTGTGATCTGTAAGGACCCTTCTAACACAACCACCCCATGATTCTATGACCTTCAAGGACCCTTCCAACCCAACCATCCCATGGCTTTGTGATCTTTAAGGACCCTTCCAACCCAACCACCCCATGGCTCTGTGATCTGTAAGGACCCTTCCAACCCAACCACCCCATAGCCCTGTGATCTGTAAGGACCCTTCCAACACTACCATCCCATGGCTTTGTAACCTTCAAGGACCCTTCCAACCCAATCATTTCATGGCGCTGTGATCTGTAAGGACCCTTCCAACCCAACCACCCCATGTCTTCATGATCTATAAGGACCCTTCCAACCCAACCATCCTATGGCCCAGTGATCTGTAAGGACCCTTCCAACCCAATCATTTAATGACCCTGTGATCTTCAAGGACCCTTCCAACCCAACCATCCCATGGTTATGTGACCTTCAAGGACCTTCCATCCCAACTCATCCCATGGCTCTGTGATCTTCAAGGACCCTTCCAACACTACCATCCCATGGCTCTATGACCTTCAAGGACCCTTCCAACGCAATCATTTCATGACCCTGTGATCTTTAAGGACCCTTCCAACACAACCATCCTATGGCTCTGTGATCTGTAAGGATCCTTCCAACCCAACCATCCCATGGCCCTGTGATCTATAAGGACCCTTCCAAACCAACCACCCCATGTCTTCATGATCTATAAGCACCCTTCCAACCCAACCATCCTATGGCTCTGTGACCTGTAAGGACCCTGACAACCCAACCATCCCATGGCTTTGTGATCCTCAAGGACCCTTCCAATGCAACCATCCCATAGCTCTGTGATCTATAAGGACCCTTCCAACCCAACCACCCCATGGCTCTGTGCTCTTTAAGGACCCTTCCAACCCAATCATTTCATGACCCTGTGATCTCTAAGGACCCTTCCAGCCCAACCATTCCATGGCTCTATGATCTGTAAGGACTCTTCCTACCCAACCATCCCATGGCTTTGTGATCTGTAAGGACCCTGACAACCCAACCATCCCATGGCTCTTCGATCTATAAGGACCCTTCCAACCCAACCATCCTATGGCCCAGTGATCTGTAAGGACCCTTCCAACCCAACCACCCCATGGCTTCATGGTCTATAAGGACCCTTCCAACACAACCATCCTATGGCCCAGTGATCTGTAAGGACCCTTCTAACCCAACCATCCCATGGCTCTGTGATCTGTAAGGACCCTTCCAACCCAACTATTTCATGACCCTGTGATCTGTAATGACCCTTCTAACACAACCATCCCATGGCTCTGTGATCATTAAGGACCCTTCCAACCCAACCATCCCATGGTTCTATGACCTTTAAGGACCCTTCCATTCTAACTATCCCATGGCCCTGTGATCTATAAAGACCCTTCCAACCCAACCATCCCATAGCCCTGTGATCTGTAAGGACCCTTCCAACCCAACCACCCCATGTCTTCATGATCTATAAGGACCCTTCCAACCCAACCATCCTATGGCCCAGTGATCTTCAAGGACCCTTCTAACACAACCATCCCATGGTCCTGTGATCTACAAGGACCCTTCCAACCCAATCATTTCATGGCCCAGTGATCTTCAAGGACCCTTCCAAGCCAACCATCCTATGGCTTTGTGATCTATAAGGACCCTTCCAACCCAATCATTTCATGGCTCTGTGATCTGTAAGGACCGTTCTAACACAACCATCCCATGGCTCTATGATCTGTAAGGACCCTTCTAACACAACCATCCCATGGCTCTATGATCTGTAAGGACCCTTCCAACCCAACCATCCTATGGCCCAGTGATCTTCAAGGACCCTTCCAAGCCAACCATCCCATGGCTCTGTGATCTGTAAGGACCCTTCCAACCCAATCATTTCATGACCCTGTGATCTCTAAGGACCCTTCCAACCCAATCATCCCATGGTTCTATGACCTTTAAGGACCCTTCCATTCTAACCATCCCATGGCCCTGTGATCTATAAAGACCCTTCCAACCCAACCATCCCATAGCCCTGTGATCTGTAAGGACCCTTCCAACACTACCATCCCATGGCTTTGTAACCTTCAAGGACCCTTCCAACCCAATCATTTCATGGCACTGTGATCTGTAAGGACCCTTCCAACCCAACCACCCCATGTCTTCATGATCTATAAGGACCCTTCCAACCCAACCATTCAATGGCTCTGTGATCTTTAAGGACCCTTCTAACCCAACCATCCCACGGCTCTGTGATCTGTAAGGATCCTTCCAACCCAACTATTTCATGACCCTGTGATCTGTAAGGACCCTCCTAACCCAACCATCCCATGGCTCTGTGATCTGTAAGGACCCTTCCAACCCAACTATTTCATGGCTCTGTGATCTTTAAGGACCCCTCCAACCCAACCATCCCATGGCTCTGTGATCTGTTAGGACCCTTCCAACGCAACTATTTCGTGACCCTGTGATCTGTAATGACCCTTCCAACCCAACCACCCCATGGCTCTGTGATCATTAAGGACCCTTCCAAGCCAATCATTTCATGGCCCTGTGATCTGTAAGAACCCTTGCAACCCAACCATCCCATGGCTCTGTGACCTTCAAGGACCCTTCTAACCCCACCATCCCATGGCCCTGTGATCTGTAAGGACCCTTCCAACCCGTCCCTCTAGCAGATTACATGTGGCACCTGCTAACAGCTGCCAGGAGTGACCATAAACCCATCCCGTAGGGCCATGAATCACCAGCATCCTCCCATAGCATCAGTCAGGACCTGGGGAGGATTGAGACCCCCCAGAGACCCCCGTGTCTCCATTCCCATAGCCACAGTGGGCTGATTTCCCCCCCTGTATCCCCCCCAGGACCCCCATTGGCAGGGCGGTGAATCACAGAAACCCTTTATTGGTGTAAGGATACATTGCTATGCTGTGAAGTCACGCATTCCCAATGGGCAGGATGGGGCTGGCAGCCATTGCAGAGCGATGGCGGTGGGCCGGGATCGGGTCCTGAACCCACAGTTGGGGGGGGGGGGGATCCATGTGCCCCCCACCCTCAGCTCCCCCTCCTCACTCCTTCTTTCCCAGCCTGAGTAATGGGGGGAGGTCGGGCAGCGCAAGGGGCAGAAGCTGGAAGCAAATCCTCCCCTGGGGCAGCCGTGGGGCTGAGACACGACCCACCCCTCAGCAGGACGGCCCCACATCAGCACTGCATGGGGGGGCTCTGGTCCGATTGACCCCTGCTTGGATTTAGGGGGCAGACCCCCATAGTCAGAAAAGGGGAAGGGGTCTATGGGGTGGGACTGTGCCCCAAACTAAAGGGCGGCCCTGGGTGGGCTCCCAGCTATGGGGCAGCTCGGGGTTGTGCGTGCTCAGCCCTGAGCAGGAACTATGGGGCACAATGTGGGGAGATGCTCCCATTGGGTGCCCCCCAAGAACAAAAAACAACACCCCGAGGCCCCCCCCGGCCCCGCTCTGCCGCTGCCCAAAGTCAATGCGTGGTTCAGAAACCAAACAGCAAACCCTCCCCCCAGCCAAGATCCACCCCAACAAGAGGCTACAGGGTGATGCGGCACCTCCCGGAGAGGGACCAAAAAAGCAGAAAATGAACCCAAAAAAAAGGGAGAACGACGACGGGAGGGTCAAGAGCAAAAAGCAAAACCTCTTTGAAACAAATGGACTCGGGAAAGGACAGAACGCGGAGCTCCTCAGGAAGGGGTCGGGCAGCCCTCGGCCCCAATGCTGCTGCTGGGGACAGATGGACGGACGGACGGATGGAAGGATGGATGGATGGAGGGAAAGTGCTTGAGGGAAATCCAGCCCGGCCTGCAGCCACGAGGAGTTTGCGGGTCAGTGCAGCCAATGAGATCAGCGATAAAGTGCAGCAAAGCTTCTCGGAGCTCGGCACGGCACGGCTGTCCATCACAGCCCCCCAAAGGGCATGGAGAAGGGATCCATCACAGCCCACCAGAGGACATAGGGGATCCATCACAGCCCCGCAGTGGGGATGGAGAGGGGATCCATCACAGCCCCACAAAAGGGATGGAGAGGAGATCCATCATAGCCCCACAAAGGGGATGGAGAGGGGATCCATCACAGCCCATCAGAGGGCATGGAGAGGGGGATCCATCACAGCCCCCCAATGGGGATGGAGAGGGGATCCATCACAGCCCCACAGAGGGCATGGAGAGGAGATCTATCACAGCCCCCCAATGGGGATGGAGAAGGGATCCATCACAGCCCCCCAAAGGGGATGGAGAGGAGATCCATCATAGCCCTACAGTGGGGATGGAGAGGAGATCCATCACAGCCCCCCAGTGGGGATGGAGAGGGGATCCATCACAGCCCCACAAAGGGGATGGAGAAGGGATCCATCACAGCCCCACAAAGAGGGATGGAGAGGAGATCCATCATAGCCCCACAAAGGGGATGGAGAAGGGATCCATCACAGCCCCCCAGAGGACATAGGGGATCCATCACAGCCCCCCAATGGGGATGGAGAGCGGATGCATTTCTGGTGAGGGGGTTGGAATGGCGGCCATTCTCAGTTCGCTGCGCTCCAAGGTGCTGGGGGCACTCCAGTGTGTGGGTATAGGGGTGTGTGTGTGTGTGTGTGTGTGTGTGTGTGTGTGTTTGTGTTTGGGTGTGTAGAGCAGGAGCAGCTCCGGGATCACATGCAGATCACCTGCAACCTGTTGGGTGGGAAGGGGAGGTCAGCACGGAGCGCTGTGCCGGGGCCGCCCCATAGCACCCACAGCACGGAGCAGAGCCTGCACACACCTGTCCTCCTCGATGCTGCCGCTCTCGGGGTCCTGGGGGTCTCTGCTCTCCTCCATGTCCTCCTCCCCGAGATCCATGTCCAGCTCGTTGCTTGACTCTGGCCGGGTGTACGCATACCCGCTGCGGGAAGAAGGGATGTGAATGTGCGGTCAGAACCATTTCAGGTCCTGGCTGAGTGCCGGGCTTTGGGGTCCCGTCCAAAACAAGCATTCAACAAGTCTATAATCTTTAAGGACTCTTCCAACCCAGTCCAATAATCCCAAAGTTTTGTGATCTTCAAGGACCCTTCCAACCCAACCCTTCCATGGCTCTATGAACTTCAAGGACCCTTCGAATCCAACCCTTCCATGGCTCTATGAACTTCAAGGACCCTTCCAACCCAACCCAACCCAACCCAACCATCCAATGGTTCTGTGACCTTTAAGGACCCTTCCAACCCAACCCAACATCCATCTACTCTGTAATCTTTAAGGATGCTCCCAGCCCAACCAAACTCTTCCATGGCTCCGTGATCTTTAAGGACCTATCCAACCCAACCATTCCATGGCTCAAAGCTTTTTAAGGACCCTTCCAACCCAACCCAACCATCCAATGGTTCTGTGACCTTTAAGGACCCTTCCAACCCAACCCAACCCAACATCCCTCTGCTCTGTAATCTTTAAGGATGCTCCCAGCCCAACCAAACTCTTCCATGGCTCCGTGATCTTTAAGGACCTATCCAACCCAACACTTCTACAGCCCAATGAACTTCAAGGACCCTACAAACCCCACCCAACCATCCCATGGTTCAAGGACCCTTCCAACTCAACCCAGCATCCCACTGCTCTGTAATCTTTAAGGACCCTTCCAGCCCAACCAGACTCTTCTGTGGCTCTATGATCTGTAAGGATCTATCCAACCCAACCATTCAGCGGCTCTACAGTCTTTAAGGACCTACCCAACCCAACCCAACCATGGCTCTATCACCTTCAATGACCCTTCCATGGCTTTGCAACCTCTAAGGACCCCTCCAACCCAGCCATCCCATGTCTCTACAATCCACAAGGACCTCTCCAACCCAACCCACTGCACAGCAACTCCTTCAGGGTGCCATCACCATGGGCTGACCTGATGGAGCGGCAGGTGAAGAAGACGATCCTCTTCAGCCTCTTGTTGTAGAAGAAGTAGTTGAAGGACCAGAGGCTGCCGTCCTCTCCAAAGGGGTCTGAATCCAGGTCTGGGTTGTAGCTGCAGCATCAAGAAACAGTGGTGAGGAACACTCAGCTAAACCCTGCTCCCAAACCTGGCCCAGACCCACGGACTCATTAAGGTTGGAAGAGACCTCTGAGATCCACCAGTTCAACCCCAACCTACCCCACCACGACCTTAAATACAACCACGGAGTCGTGAGGTTTGAAAGAGACCTTAAGAATTACCAAGTCCAATCCCAACCTGCCCTCATCACGTCTCTAAATAGAACCATAGAGACATTAAGGTTGGAAGAGATCTCCGAGATCCACCATCCAACCCCAGCCCATCATAACATGACCCTAAACAGAATCATAAAAGTATTATGGTTGAGGAAGACCTCCAAAATCCCCCAGTCCAACTCCACCCCACCCCACCACGACCCTAAATACAACCATGGAGTCACGAGAGTTGAAACAGACACTGAGGATCATCCAGTTCAACACCAACCCACCCCACAATGACCCTAAATAGAACCACAGAGTTTTGAGGGTTGAAGGAGACCTCGAGGCTCAAACAGACCAACCCCAACCCACCCCTATCATGACCCCAAACAGAACCATAGAGACGTTAAAGTTAGAAAACACTTCCAAGATCCACCACTCCAACCTCAACCCACCACACCATGACCCTCAATAGAACCACAGAGTCATTAAGGTTGGAAGAGATTTCTGAGATCCACCATTCCAACCCCAGCCCCTCATACCACCACCCTAAATAGAATCATAGAAGCATTAAGGATGGAGCAAACCTCCAGGCTCCCCCAGTCCAACCCCACCGTGCCCACTGGCCATGTCCCGAAGTGCCGCATCCCCACAGTTCTCAGACACTTGCATGGACGGTGACCCCACCATCTCCCCGTGCAGCCCAGGCCGGTGTCTGACCACTCATTTTGGGAAAGAATAGTTCCTAATGCCCAACCTGGCACAATGTCTGATCATTCATTACCTCTCGTCCTCCCTCTGCACGTTTTGGAAACAGAAAGCAGAAAATCAAGCCTGCCCCTCTGTGCTCACAGAGCCGACAGTGGAGCTCCTGCCCTGCTCCAGCCCTCAGGCAGGTGTGGGCTCACCAAAATTCCATGTTTTGGGGTGTCCCATTACCTGTAGATGTCGCACTCAGAGAGGCAGATCTCCTCATCCACGGCGTCCCACAGGTGCGGCTTCAGGGCGTTGAAATCCTCGCGGACTGCAGAGAAGAGACTGCAGTTGACAGCATTGATCACCTGCAAAGGGAGGGGGCTGTGAGAGGGACTGGGGGGTCCCCAGGTTGTGAGAGGGACGGGGGTGGGGGGTCCTGGCATCCCCAGCTCCTCTGTGATACCGGGAGGAGACACTATAGGCACATAGCAACCTTGGTGTGAATTCCTGACTCCCAGAGCTGTAGGGGCTGGAAGGGATCTCCAAACATCCACCCCATCAATCCCCCCCAGAGCAAGTTCCATCCTTGGAACACATCCCAAGGTGCCACCACTGGCCTTCTTGGTCACAAGGGCACATGGATTGCGGTCAACCTGTTGGCCATCATCAGCCATGCAGCCATTCTACTGGTTCACGGTTAACCTGTTGGCCACCACTGGCCTTGTTGGCCACAAGGACGCTCTACCGGTTCATGGTCAACCCTTTGGTCACCATCAACCACAAGGACACGCTGCTGGCTCATGGTCAACTACTATGGGTCACAAGGGCACACCATCAACTGACGGTCAACTCATTGGCCACCACTGGTCACAACAATAGACTGCTGGCTCATGGTCAACCTGTTGGCCGCCACCAGCCTCCTTGGCCATGAGGGCACAAAGCTGGGTCATGGTCAACTCATTGGCCATCATGACACACTGCTGGCTCATGGTCAACCTGTTGACTACCATTGGCCAAGAGGGCACACCGATGGCTCATGGTCTACCAGTTGGCCACCACTGACCACAAGGACACATTGATGGCTCATGGTCAACCTTTTGGCCACCAGTGGTCTCCTTAGCCACGTGAGCACACTGCTGGCTCATGGTCAACCTGTTGGCTACCATTGGCCAAGAGGGCACACTAATGGCCCATGGTCTACCCCGTTGGCCACCACTGGCCACAAGGACACGCTGATGGCTCATGGTCAACCTTTTGGCCACCAGTGGTCTCCTTAACCATGTGAGCACACTGCTGGCTCATGGTCAACCTGTTGGCTACCATTGGCCAAGAGGGTACACCGATGGCCCATGGTCTACCCCGTTGGCCACAAGGACATGCTGATGGCTCATGGTCTACCAGTTGGCCACCACTGGCCACAAAGACACACTGCTGGCTCATGGTCAACCTATCAGCCACCACCGACCACAAGGGCACACCATTGGCTCACGGTCAACCTGCTGGCCACCACTGGCCTTTGAGTCATGGAGGTTCCCCGCTGGCTCACCTACCCTGTGGCCCCACAGAACCGGGTGCCCCCACCCAACCCCCCCAGGACCCGCTCTGCCCACGCACCCAGTTGAGGCTGGGCTCCCGGCTGAACTCGTGGCTCTTGGCGGCGCTGAAGTCGTAGTCAGGACGGAAGGACTCGTTGAGCGTCGCAATCAGGTAGAAGAGCGTCTTGCGGCTGCACTTGTCGCTCAGCGGCCCTTCCTCGTCACCGCTCTGACTCTTGCTGAGCCTGAGGCACAGAACCAGCACAGTCAGCAGCCCCCAGCCTGCGTGCCAGAGGCTCTGACCAACACCCCCAGCCCCCAGGCTGGAGATGTCCGAGCGGCACCAGCCCTGTACCTGCTGGGGCTGATCCCTGTGGTCTGAGGGGGTGACAGGGCCTCCAGGACGTGGGGTTGGCCCTCCTGGCAGAACTGCTTGAACATGTGCTTGTCGTCACCGGCCATCTTGCAGGAGTAGCTCTCGATCCTGCAGGGAAACCGCAGCGTGGTGTGAGATGTGGGATTAGCAGAGCCAGGACCGACCCCAGAGCTCTCACCTGCAGCCCAGGAATGCAGAAACCCAAAGGAGCTCTCG
Organism: Excalfactoria chinensis; assembly: GCF_039878825.1. NCBI lineage: Eukaryota > Metazoa > Chordata > Aves > Galliformes > Phasianidae > Excalfactoria > Excalfactoria chinensis. Next base: position 169,265 of record NW_027315568.1, read on the forward strand.
GGTGAAGCCTAAAAGCTGCTCCCCACCCTGCCCAGCCCCAGTGTGGCAATGAGAGCTGGGCATGGGGTCCTACAAGAGCTCAGTGCTGCTGATCTCAGCTTCTGCTGAGCCCTGTGGGGCAGAATGACCAACGCCCCGCCTCCTCCAGCCAGGTGTCACCATCGGCGTTGAATACAAACTCCCAGCAAAGTCCTTCTAGACGCCACCTGCGGATCCCTCCAGCCCACCCATGTGATGGGAAGGCCAACATCCACAGCTCCCACCCGGTGCTGCTCCACATCCTCTACAGCAGGAGAAGAGGAGAGGAAACCCCACGGGGTGTTCAGCCAACAGCCATAAAGAGTAACGATGGAAAAGAGGGGGAAGGGACCTTTAAGATCAGTGTGCAGTCATAGAATGGGCTGGAAAGAGCACGGCCCCATTAAGCTGCCCGGGGATGTGGTGTTGTTATGGTGAGGCAATGGCTGCCAGCGGTGTTGGCAGAGCTAAGCAGAGCTGGAGGAGAAGGGAACCAGGCAAGGGAAAGAGAAAGCAGCTGCAAGGCAATGTGAAAGGCACCAAATATGGTAAATCAGTGGTACGGCAGCACGGCAGAGGAAGGAAGAGAGAGAGAAAGAGACAGAGGCGTTACCAGACGGGAAACGGAAACAGAGAGAGGAAGGAGAAAGCCCAGGCACAGCAGAGAGGCTGGCTCCAATTATGGAAGCACAGAACAGTTGGGTTGGAAGTGTCCTTAACGATCATGAAGCCTGCCATATAGTGGTTGAATTGGGAGGGTCCTTAAAAATCACAGAGCTGTGGCATGGTCGGGTTTGCAGGGTCCTTAAAGATCATAAAGCCATGGGATGGGTGTTAGCAGGGTCCTTAAAGATCACAGAGCCAAGGGATGAACCTTACAGATCACAGAACCATGGAACAGGTTGAGTTGGAAAAGTTCTTCATAATCATTGAACCATGAAATGATGGGGTTGGAAGGGTCCTCGAAGGTCATAGAATCATGGAATGGTTAGGTTGGAAGGGTCCTTTTAGGTCACAGAGCCATGGGATGGTTGGGTATGGTTGGGTTGGGTTGGAAGGGTCCTTAAAGGTCATGGAGCCATGGGATGGTTGCGTATGGGTGGGTTGGGTTGGAAGGGTCCTTAAAGGTCATGGAGCCATGGGATGGTTGCGTATGGTTGGGTTGGGTTAGAAGGGTTCTTAAAGCTCACAGATATGGGATGGTTGGGTTGGAAGGGTCCTTAAAGATCATGGAGCCATGGGATGGTTGGGTTGGGTTGGGTTGGGAGGATCCTTAAAGCTCACAGATATGGGATGGTTGGGTTGGAAGGGTCCTTAAAGGTCATGGAGCCATGGGAGGGTTGGGTATGGTTGGGTTGGGAGGGTCATTAAAGGTCATGGAGCCATGGGATGGTTGGGTATGGTTGGGTTGGGAGGGTCCTTAAAGCTCACAGATATGGGATGGTTGGGTCGAAAGGGTCCTTAAAGATCATGGAGCCATGGGATGGTTGGGTTGGGTTGGAAAGGTTCTTAAAGCTCACAGATATGCTGCAGTGAGGTCCCCTGGTGCCTCCCCAAGCTGAACCCCCCCCAGCTCTCAGCCTGGCCCCATAGAGCCACCTCCCCTCTGCAGAAGCAGCCCGGGGTGCGGTTGGCTCAGCAGCCCACCCAGCTCCCAACTCACCTCCCAATGATGTGGGCATCCCCCGTCTCCACCGTCAGCTGGGAGTTGATTGCTTCAAAACTTGAGTTTTCCAACAGCTTCATTGTCTCCGTGCTGGGCTCAAAGCGATTCCCTGTGCGGCAGCGGCAGCAAGGCGTGCGTCCTGCGGGGAGATGGGACCCCAAAGCTTTGGCACGAGGGCTGGCAGCAGGCAGGACAGAATGGAGAGTGAAACGTCTTTCAGGAACAGGAAAAAAGGGAGCTGGGGATGGAGGGTTGGAGGGGACCTCTGGAGCTCCCACAGCCCTACCCAGTGCCCTCCTTGCACCTCTATCCCCCAGATATCCATCAGCGCTGCCCAGACCCCTCTCAGCCTTCTCTCCCTGAGCTGCACAGCCCCGGGGCTCTCAGCCTGTCCCCACCAGGAGGGGCTCCAGGCCCCCCCCATCCCCACACCCTCAGCTGGGCTCTTCCAGCAGTTCCCAGTCTGCCCTCAACTGGGCTCTGGGCGATGCACTTGGGCACCAGGGCTCACTGCTGGCTTGTGGTCAACCACTGGCCAACTGCTGGTCAACCACTGATCAACCATGGTCAACTGCTGGTGAACCACTGGTCAACTGCTGGGCAACTGTTGGCCAACCAGGCACCTTCCTCATCATGCTGGCTTTGCTCTGGGCAAAGCACCCCCAGGGTCCTGTTGGTCACCTCGGCCTCCCTGGTCAACCATTGGCCAACTGTTGGCTAACAAGGATCCTTCCCCCACCCTGCCGGCCAGTCTCTTTGCAGCACAGCCCAGGGTACCATCACTCTTCTTGTCTATGAGGGCACACTGTTGACTCATGGTCAACTGTTGGCCAACCACTGGTCAACCAGGGCCCCCGGGTCCTTCACCCCAGAGCTCCTCTCAGCAGATGAGTCCCAGCCCATACTGCCATGTACGGTTACTCCTCCCCAGAGGAACAATGAGCAGTTAGCTGCCCCATTCCCCTCCCCACACCCACACATCACAGGCACACAGCAAGAGCCAGCGGGGTGTTCTTGCTCGGTGCTGCCCACGGTGGACATTTTGAACGGCTTGCTGGTCCTCAAATGCTTGGCTGCCAGCCCCAAGATTCAGTCAGTTTCTTCCCACAGCTCTGTACCTGATCCCTCAAAATGCTTTGTGGGAAAGTAGAGGGCAAAGCACTGCGGGGAGCCCAGGGGAAGGGGAGGAGAGACCCTGGGGAGGTGGGGAACCATGTGCCAAATCACAAAATGTGGCGTCAAAATGGAGCATGGGATGAGGAGGTTGGGAATGTCCTTAAAGGTGATAGAGCCATGGCATGGTGAGGTTGGAAGGGTCCAAAAAGGTCACAGAAATATTGGTTAAGGTAGAGGAGTACTTAAAGTTCAAAGAACCACAGAATGGTTGAGTTGGAAGGGTCTTTAAAAGTCATAGAGCCATGGAACGGTTGGGTTGGGTTGGAAGGGTCCCTAAAGATCAAAGAACTGTGGAATGGTTGGGTTGGAAGGGTCCTTCAAGGTCACAGAACCACAGAATGGTTGGCTTGGAAGAATCCTTTAAGATCACAGAGCTATGGGATGATTTGAGTTGGAAGGCTCCTTAAAGACTGAAAAGCCATGGGATGGTTGGGTTGGAAGGGTCCTTACAGATCACAGAGCCATGGGATGGTTGGGTTGGGAGGGTCCTTGAAGGTCATAGAATGGGTTGGGTCGGGAGGGCCCTTACAGATTATAGAACCATGGGACAGTTGGGTTGGAAGGGTCCTTACAGATCACAGAGCCATGGGATGGTTGGGTTGGAAGGGTCCTTACAGATCACAGAGCCATGGGATGGTTGGGTTGGAAGGGTCCTTAAAGACCATAAAACCAGAGAACGGTTGAGTTGGAAGGGTCCTTAAAGATCACAGAAACACAGAATGGTTGGCTTGGATTGAAAGACCCTAAAGCGCCCTGGTCGTTGTCCCTCCCCAACACCCTGTGTGCTGGGTGCCCCCCACACTGCAGTCTGCCCATGGCCCCATCCATGGCCTGGGGCACCTCCAGAGATGGGACACCCCTTGCTGTCCCCACATCCCTGACAAAACCCCTCCCCATCTTTCCTTCAGCCTCATTATCACTGAGCTGCCCCCCAACAGCAGCTCTGCTGCCAACCCAGCCCCACAGGCAGCAGGAAACCAGCACGTTTCCGCACAGCACCGCAGCTCCCAGAGAACCCAAAGCTTAAAGGATCAACCTTAAACTTTCAGTTTGGAAAAGCTGTACAGCAAAGAGATACTGTCCCGAAACCCTTTGAGATGACCAACTGGATACTAAGAGTGGCATTTAAAGATATGATTTCAGGGGAAAAATAAGCTGCTAATTGGCTCCAAAACCACCTCAACATGTTGTTTGCTACTATAAGCAGAGGAAAGAATCATTTAACTGAGAAATACAACAGACAAGGCAGAAAAGACTCAGGCAAAGGAGAGCGTTTCCTTGCAGCAGAAGGCGCCGAGTGCCGCGTGATGCTGCGGGTCGTGCTTTTATTTATGGCTGTAGGAGCGGTGCCAGCCAGCAGCATGAAGGGAGGAGGAAGAGAACAGCCTGATCCAGCTATGGGCTAATTATAAATGGGGCTAATTATAAATGGGACTAATTATAAATGGGGCTAATTATAAATGGGACTTAATGGCAAGCAGAAGGAGGGGGGTTGGGTGGCGCCTGCCAGAGCTGCGGGGCACAGATGGGAGGTGTGTGTAAACACAAGGGAAAGGACGCCAGCAAAGGGCTGAGCAGCTGAAGCAATTAATAACATGGAAATTCATACCCTGCAGCGCTGAGCCTTGGCCAGGAGAACCCATTAGAACCCATTGAGCAACAGCCATTGCTCAAGCTTGGCCAAAGGAGCGCCCGAGGGCCCAGAGTTCAGTGCCAATGCCTGCATGGAGACCGGGGGTGGCTGATGGAGCACGGCCCGTGCCCGGCGGGGGCTGCCCGGTTCTGAACCACCCTGTGGGGCTGCTACGGTGCTGGGACTCAACAACTGCGGGACCATCGTTGAGTTCGGGCCGGGCCCACAACGGGCCCAGCAGTAGGCCCAGAGTAGGCCTCAAGTGCGGCCTACACGCTGCGGACCCCCTCAGGAGGCTCCTTCAAACCAGGCCCAGCTGTAGGCCTCAAGTGTGGCCTACACGCTGCTGACCCCCTCAGGAGGCTCCTTCGAACCGGGCCCAGCAGTAGGCTCAGAGCAGGCCTCAAGTGCGGCCTACACGCTGCTGGCCCCCTCAGGAGGCTCCTTCAAACCGGGCCCAGCCGTAGGCCCAGAGCAGGCCTTAAGTGCGGCCTACTGCAGACCCCCTCAGGATGCTCCTTCGAACCAGGCCCAGCAGTAGGCTCAGAGCAGGCCTCAAGTGCGGCCTACACGCTGCTGGCCCCCTCAGGAGGCTCCTTTGAACCGGGTCCAGCCGTAGGCCCAGAGCAGGCCTCAAGTGCGGCCTACACGCTGCGGACCCCCTCAGGAGGCTCCTTCGAACCGGGCCCAAAGGTAGGCCCAGAGCAGGCCTCAAGTGTGGCCTACACGCTGCGGACCCCTCAGGAGGCTCCTTCGAACCGGGCCCAACCATAGGCCCACAGCAGGCCTCAAGTGCAGCCTACACGGTGCTGACCCCCTCAGGAGGCTCCTTCAAACCGGGCCCAGCCGTAGGCCCAGAGTAGGCCTCAAGTGCGGCCTACCCGCTGCTGACCCCCTCAGGAGGCTCCTTCGAACCGGGCCCAGAGCAGGCCTCAAGTGTGGCCTACACGCTGCGGACCCCCTCAGGAGGCTCCTTCGAACCGGGTCCAGCCGTAGGCCCACAACAGGCCTCAAGTGCGGCCTACACGCTTCTGACCCCCTCAGGAGGCTCCTTCGAACCAGGCCCAGCAGTAGGCCCAGAGAAGGCCTTAAGTGCGGCCTACTGCAGACCCCCTCAGGAGGCTCCTTCGAACCGGGCCCAGCCGTAGGCCCAGAGTAGGCCTCAAGTGCGGCCTACACACTGCAGACCCCCTCAGGAGGCTCCTTCGAACCGGGTCCAGCCATAGGCCCACAGCAGGCCTCAAGTGCGGCCTACACACTGCAGACCCCCTCAGGAGGCTCCTTCAAACCGGGCCCAGCCGTAGGCCCAGAGTAGGCCTCAAGTGCGGCCTACCCGCTGCGGACCCCTCAGGAGACTCCTTTGAACCGGGCCCAGCCATAGGCCTCAAGTGCGACCTACACGCTGCTGGCCCCCTCAGGAGGCTCCTTCGAACCGGGCCCAGCAGTAGGCCCAGAGTAGGCCTCAAGTGCGGCCTACCCGCTGCGGACCCCTCAGGATGCTCCTTCGAACCGGGCCCAGCCATAGACCCAGAGTAGGCCTCAAGTGCGGCCTACACGCTGCAGACCCCCTCAGGAGGCTCCTTCGAACTGGGCCCAGTGGTAGGTCCCCAGCAGGCCTCAAGTGCGGCCTACACGCTGCTGGCCCCCTCAGGAGGCTCCTTCGAACCGGGCCCAGCCGTAGGCCCACAGCAGGCCTCAAGTGCGGCCTACACACTGTGGACCCCCTCAGGAGGCTCCTTCGAACCGGGCCGCGCTTCCAGAACGCGGCCTGAGCGCTCCCCCGGTTCCGCGCACCGTTTATGGGCGGTGTCGGGTTCGGTTCCGGCCGCTGAAGCTGCCGGGGCCCGGGTTGCACAGTGCGCAGGCCGAGGACTCTCTCCCCGCGGACTACATTTCCCAGCGCGCCCTGCGGCGGATCTCCGCGCCAGGCATGGCGGAAGAGCCGCAAAGCACGCTGGGAAATGTAGTCCGCAATGGGGGGGGAAGGTCGCGAGATGGCGGAAGCCCTCCGAGCGGGACTCACCGGCGTTTCCCGGTCCCGGTGCGGCCCTTCTGGCGGCGGCGGCTGCGCTCCTTCAGGCTCGGGACGTGCGTAAGGGGCAGAGTCTCCGGGAAAAGCTCGAGGAGGGCGAATGAGCTTCGGCCGCCGTCCGCCGTCTCACCCCGACCCGTCGGGCCTCCGCCCACCCCGACATGGCCGCGGAGAGCTCGGGACGCAGCGAGAGGCTGAGGGAGACCTGAGGGATCCCCGAGTCGGCGGCGGAGCGAGCGGCGACCGAGAGCTTCCTCAGGCGGCAGCGGACGACAACAAGCGGCCAGGCCCCACCCGTCCGTCCCGAGCGGAGCAAGACGGCCCGCTCCTTCCCATTGGTTTATCATCATGTCAATCAAAACGTTTCTCTTTTTCGATTGGCTGAATGGAGCGTCACTCAGAACGGCGAAACATCCCTGGCGTTCTATTGGCTGAACGGAGTGTCAGTCAGCGCACCGCGCCCGCCCTCCGAGCGGACCTCGCCGAGCGCACCCCATAGGCCGCAGCGCTCCGCGAGCTGATTGGCTGCAGGGGACAAAGACGGAGGGAGGGGAGCCAATCACAGACCTTGAAAGGCGGGGCGACGGCCCCGAGACTGCGGCGACGGCCCCGGGCCTTGCACAGGGTCGTAACCCGCCGAGGTCCGCAGCCCGGGGACCCGCATTGAGCCGCTGGGGGCGGAGCGGCGCCGTGTGGGCGCTCACGGAGCGGCCCCCGACCCAACACTGAGCGCGGTCCCACCCGACCCTCCGGGTTCCATCGCGGAACCTTCCTCTCGAGCCGCGTTTCCGGTCGGATCCAATATCCGGATAACCCGCGTTTCCGGTCGGAGCGCTTTTCCGGTCGGACCGCCGAGCGACCGGAAGTTCCGGGAGAAGAAGGAGGAGGCGGCGGCCATGGCTCTGCCCGGAGCCCCCGGCCCGGCCCCGGCAACGACCCCAGCGCCGCCTCCTCCGCCCACGGTGCTGATGGCGGTGCGGGTGGGGATCCCGCAGCCTCCCCGCGTCCCGCCGCTGCCCGACGCCTCCATCCGTCTGCAGCTCAGCGTGGAAACAGCGCCCGGCGGGCAGCGCCGCTTCCGGCTCGGCCTGAGGCAGGAGGAGGCGGCGGGAGGAGCGGTGAGGGGGGGGGGGGGGCGGGGAGGGAGGGGGGGAGGTGAGGACCCCGCTGGGCTCGGAACGGTGCTGACACCCCCAGTGCTGCCCCCCCCCCGTTGCTGCCCCCCCTCATTGCTGCCCCCCCCTCCCGTTGCTGCCCCCCCCATTGCTGTCCCTCCCCCTCATTGCTGTCTCTCTCCGGTGCTGCCCCCCCCCCCATTGCTGATCCCCCCCCACCCCACCCCGTTGCTGTCCCTCTCCGGTGCTGCCCCCCCTCATTGCTGCCCCCCCCCTCCCGTTGCTGCTCCCTCCCGTTGCTGCCTGCCCCCATTGCTGCCCCCTCCCCCCCATTGCTGATCCCCCTCCCCCCATTGCTGACCCCTCCCGTTGCTGTCCCTCTCCTGTTCCTGCCCGCCCCCATTGCTGTCCCCCCCTCATTGCTGCCCTCTCCCATTGCTGACCCCTCCCGTTGCTGTCCCCCCCCCCTCATTGCTGCCCTCTCCGGTGCTGCCCCCCCCCCCCCATTGCTGACCCCCCCCCCATTGCTGTTCCCCTCCGTTGCTGTCCCTCTCCGGTGCTGCCCCCCCCACCCGTTGCTGTCCCCCCTCTCGTTGCTGCCCCCCCTCATTGCTGTCCTACCCCATTGCTGTCCCCCCCCACATTGCCATCCCCCCCCACTGCTGTCCCTCTCCGGTGCTGCCCCCCCCCCCCCCCTCCGTTGCTGTCCCCCTCCCCCATTGCTGTCTCCCCCCCCGTTGCTGCCCCCCCCATTGCTGCCCCCCTCTCCTGTTGCGGCCCCCCCCCCCCTCCCGTTGCTGCCCCCCCCATTGCTGTCCCCCCCCCTCATTGCTGTCTCTCTCCGGTGCTGCCCCCCCCCCCCATTGCTGATCCCCCCCCCACCCCACCCCATTGCTGACCCCCCCCTGTTGCTGTCCCTCTCCGGTGCTGCCCCCCCCCTCCCGTTGCTGCTCCCTTCCCGTTGCTGCCTGCCCCCATTGCTGCCCCCTCCCCCCCATTGCTGACCCCTCCCGTTGCTGTCCCCCCTTCCCGTTGCTGTCCCTCTCCTGTTCCTGCCCGCCCCCATTGCTGTCCCCCCCTCATTGCTGCCCTCTCCCATTGCTGACCCCTCCCGTTGCTGCCCCCCCTCATTGCCGTACCTCTCCGGTGCTGCCCCCCCCCCCTCCATTGCTGCCCCCCCCCCCCCCCCCATTGCTGTTCCCCTCCGTTGCTGTCCCCCTCCGTTGCTGTCCCCCCTCCCCGGTCATGCCCCTCCCAGATGCTGTCCCCCTCCCCCATTGCTGTCCCCCCCCCGTTGCTGTCCTTCCCCCGTTGGTGCCCCCCCCCCATTGCTGTCCCTCCCCGTTGCTGCCCCCCCCATTGCCGTCCCACCCCATTGCTGTTCCCCCTTCCGGTGCTGCCCCCCCCTTCCATTGCTGTCCTCCCCCATTGCTGTACCCCCCCCCCCCCTCCATTGCTGCCCCCTCCCAGTGCTGTTGTTCCTTGGTTCCCTCTGGATCTGGGTTCCCGGTTCCCTCTGGCCCTTCATTCCCTTTGCAGTGGATCCCCGGCTCCCTCAGCCATTGTCCCACCATTCCCTATAGCATTGGGTGGATCCCCGCTTCCCTTTGCCATCATATTCCCGCTCCCCATAAGGTTGTAACCCACCCACTTTATGGCATTGGATCCTTCTTCCCCCTGGGTCGGATCCCCGGTTCCCCATAACATCAGACCCTCATTTCTCTGTGCCTTTGGGTCCTCTCTTCCTTATGGTGCTGCCCCCCCACGGCACTGGATCCCCAGTTCCCTCTGCCATCAGCTCTTTGTCTCGCTATGGCGCTGGATCCCCATTTTCCTATGGCATCAGAACCCCAGGCCTCAGTTCCCCGTGGCATCAGATGCTCAGTTAGTTCTCTGTGCTTTTGGATCTCCACTTTCTCGTGCCATTGGATCCCTGCTTCCCGCTCACGTTGGATCCCCTTTGCCCTATGGCACCCGATCCTTGGTTTGCTATGGCACCAGATCCCTGATTCCCTATGGACCAGATCCATTGCAGTCCCCCCCCATTGCTGTTCCAATGGCACCAGATCCTTGGTTTGCTATGGTACCGGATCCTTGGTTCCCTATGGCACCAGATCCTTGGTTTGCTATGGGCCAGATCCCTTGATTCCCTATGGCACCAGATCCCTGATTCCCTATGGTACTGGATCCCTGATTCCCTATGACATCAGATCCCCTTTTCCCTATGGTACTGGATCCTGGTTTGCTTTGGCATCAGACTCTTGGTTCCCTATGGCATCAGATCCCTGATTCCCTATGGCACCAGATCCTTGGTTTGCTATGGCACCAGATCCCTGATTCCCTATGGCACCAGATCCTTGGTTTGCTATGGCACCAGATCCCTGATTCCCTATGGCACTGGACCCTTGGTTTGCTATGGCATCAGATCCCCTTTTCCCTATGGCACCAGATCCTTGGTTTGCTATGACACCAGTTCCCTGATTCCCTATGGACCGGATCCCTGATTCCCTATGGCATCAGACCCTTGGTTTGCTATGGGCCAGATCCCCTTTTCCCTATGGCACCAGATCCTTGGTTTGCTATGGCACCAGATCCCTGATTCCCTATGGCATCAGACCCTTGTTTTGCTATGGGCCAGATCTTTGAA
>NW_027315568.1:179751-207078 GCF_039878825.1 Excalfactoria chinensis
TCCCCCCTCGCCCCGCCCCCACTCCCGTTCCTTGCCCTCAATGGCTCCGCCCCTTCCCCCATCGCCCCGCCCCCTTCCATCATCGCTCCGCCCCCTTTTCCCCTCGCTCCGCCCCCCACCCATTCCTTGCCCTCCATGGCTCCGCCCCCTTCCCCCTCGCTCCGCCCCCTTCCCCATCGCCCCGCCCACTTCCCCATGGCCCCGCCCCCTTCCCCGTCGCTCCGCCCCCTTCCCCGTCGCCCCCGCCCCCCTTCGGTCCGACTCCCCCCCCCCCTCGGCCCCGCCCCCTCCCGTTCCTTGCCCTTCATCGCTCCGATCCCTTCGCCGTCCCTTCCCCATCGCCCCCGCCCCCTTCCCCATTGCCCCGCCCCTTCCGCAACGCCCCGCCCCCTTCCCCATAGCCCCGCCCCCTTCAACATCGCTCCGCCCCCCTCCCGTTCCTTGCTCTCCATGGCTCCGCCCCCTTCCCCCTCGCTCCGCCCCCCTTGCCCATGGCCCCGCCCCTTCCCACATCGCTCCGCCCCCTTCCTCGTCGCTCCGCCCCCCGCGATCTGCCTCCTCCAACCCCGATCCGCCCCCCCCCGTTCCTTGCCCTCAATGGCTCCGCCCCTTCCCCCATCGCCCCGCCCCCTTCCACCATCGCTCCGCCCCCTTCCCCCATCGCCCCGCCCCCTTCCACCATCGCTCCGCCCCCTTTTCCCCTCGCTCCGCCCCCCTCCCGTTCCTTGCCCTCCATCGCTCCGCCCCCTTCCCCATGGCCCCGCCCCCTTCCACCGTCGCTCCGCCCCCTTTTTCCCCCTCGCTCCGCCCCCATCCCATTCCTTGCCCTCCATGGCTCCGCCCCCTTCCACATCGCCCCGCCCCCTTCCCCATCGCCCCGCCCCTTCCCACATAGCTCCGCCCCCTTCCCCGTCGCTCCGCCCCCCGCGATCTGCCTCCTCCAACCTCGATCCGCCCCCCCCCCGTTCCTTGCCCTCCATGGCTCCGCCCCCCCTCCCCCATCCTCCCGCCCCCTTCGCCCATCGCCCCGCCCCCCCTCCCGTTCCTTGCCCTCCATCGCCCCGCCCCCTTCGACCATCGCCCCGCCCCACCCCATCGCCCCGCTCCCCCGTCACTCCGCCCCCTCGATCCCCCCCAATCCCGTTCCTTGCCCCCCCCATAGATCCACCCCCCCCCCTCGATCCGCCCCCCCCCCAGATCCGCCCCCCCACCCCCCCCCCGCTCCTTGCCCCCCCCCGATCGCCCCCAACCCCCGTTCCTTGCCCCCCCCATAGATCCACCCCCTCCCGTTCCTTGCCCCTCTCGCTCCGCCCCCCCCCTTAGGTCCTCCCCCCCAACCTCGATCCGCCCCCCCCACATCGATCCGGCCCCCCTCGATCCGCCCCCCCCCCCTTCCGTTCCTTGCCCTCCATCGCCCCGCGCCCTTCCCCATCGCTCCGCCCCCTCCCGTTCCATGCCGTCCATCGCTCCGCCCCCTTCCCCCGTCGCCCCGCCCCCTTCCCCCATCGCCCCGCCCCCTTTCCCATCGCCCCGCCCCCTCCCGTTCCTTGCCATCGCCCCGCCCCCTTCCACATCGCCCCGCCCCCTTCCACCGTCGCTCCGCCCCCTTTTTCCCCTCGCTCCGCCCCCCTCCCATTCCTTGCCCTCTATGGCTCCGCCCCCTTCCCCCATCGCTCCGCCCTTTCCCCTCGCCCCGCCCCCCCTCCCGTTCTATGCCATCCATCGCCCCGCCCCCTTCCTCATCGCTCCGCCCCTCCCCCATCGCCACGCCCCCTTTTCCCCTCGCCCCGCCCCCCTCCCGTTCCTTGCCCCCATCGCTCCGCCCACATCCCCCATCGCCCCGCCCCCTTTCCCATCGCCCCGCCCCCTTCGCCAATCACCCCGCCCCCTTCCCCCTTCGCCCCGCCCCTTCCCCCATCGCTCCGCCCCCTTTCCCCATCGCTTCGCCCCCCCGTTCTATGCCATCCATCGCCCCGCCCCCTTTCCCCTCGCCCCGCCCCCGTCACCCCGCCCCTTCCGCATCGCCCCGCCCCCTTCCCACATCGCCCCGCCCCCTTTCCCCTCGCTCCGCCCCCTTCCCCGTCGCTCCGCCCACTTCCCCATCGCTCCGCCCCCTTTTTCCCCTCGCTCCGCCCCCCTCCGTTCCATGCCCTCCATGGCTCCGCCCCCTTCTCCCATCGCCCCGCCCCCTTCCCCTTCGCCACGCCCCCTTTCCCCTCGCCCCGCCCCCCCTCCCGTTCCTTGCCCCCATCGCTCCGCCCACACCCCCCTTCCCCACCGCCCCGCCCCCTCGCTCCGCCCCCTTCCCCCATCGCTCCGCCCCCTCCCTCATCGCTCCGCCCCCTTCCACCATCTCCCCGCCCCCTTCCCCATCGCCCCGCCCCTTTCCCCATCGCCCCGCCCCCTTCCCCCGTCGCTCCGCCCCCCCGTCCCTTGTTCCTCGGCCATAAGGGAGAATGGGAAGGGGAGGGGGAGGAGTCAGGCGGCCGCTATGGGGCTGACCAATGAGGAGAGAGAGGAGGGTAGGGATGGTCAGCCAATAGGAGGGAGGGAAAGGGAACCAATGGGAGGGGGAGGAGTCAGGACTTCAGTTCCCGGTATGCGTGGTTGGCCAATGAGGAGAGAGGAGGGTGGGGAAGGTGAGCCAATGGGAGTGAGGAAGGGAAAAGGTGAGCCAATGGGAAGGTGGGAGGCGGGGCCAATAGGAGGGTAAGAAAGGGGGCCAATGGGGGAGGGGTGGGAGGTGAGGGAGCCAATGGGAGGGGGAGGGGGAGGGGTCAGGACTTCAGTTCCTGGTATGCGTGGTTGGCCAATGAGAAGAGAGGAGGGTGGGGAACGTGAGCCAATCAGAATGAGGAAGGGAAAAGGTGAGCCAATGGGAAAGTAGGAGGCGGGGTCAATGGGAAAGTAGGAGAGGGGGCCAATGGGAGGGGTCAGGACTTCAGTTCCCTGTATGCTTGGTTGACCAATGAGAAGAGAGGAGGGTGCGGATGATCAGCCAATGGGAGTGAGAAGGAGGAAAGGTGAGCCAATAGGAAAGTGGGAGCCGGGGCCAATGAGGGAGGGGGGTGTGGGAAGGTGAGAGAGCCAATGGGAGGGGGAGGAGTCAGGACTTCAGTTGCATGGTTGACCAATGAGGAGAGAGAAGAGTGGAGAAGGTGAGCCAATCAGAATGAGGAAGGGAAAAGGTGAGCCAATGGGAAAGAGGGAGGCGGGGTCAATGGGGGAGGGGCGGGACGGCCAATGGGAGGAGGAAGGGGAAAAGGTGAGCCAATAGGAGGGTGGGAAAGGAGGCCAATGGGGGAAGGGTGGGAGGAGAGAGGGCCAATAGGAGGCGTGCACATACTGCGTGCCCCACAGATTACCCCATGGATACACTATGGGCCCCATAGATGCCGTGTGCCCCATAAGTGCCCCATAAGTGCCCCATAAGTGCCCATAGATGCCCCATAGATGCCCCATAGATGCTGTGTGCCCCATAAGTGCCCCATAAGTGCCCCATAGGACCCCATAGATGCTGTGTGCCCCATAAGTGCCCCATAAGTGCCCCATAAGTGCCCCATAAGTGCCCCATAGATGCCCCATAGATGCTGTGTGCCCCATAAGTGCCCCATAGGACCCCATAGATGCTGTGTGCCCCATAGGACCCCATAGATGCTGTGTGCCCCATAGATGCCCCATAGATGCTGTGTGCCCCATAAGTCCCCCATAAGTGCCCCATAAGCGCCCCATAGATACTGTGAGCCCCATAAGTGCACCATAGATGCTGTGTGCCCCATAAGCGCCCCATAAATGCCCTATAGATGCTCTGTGCCCCATAAGTGCCCCATAAGTGCCCATAAATGCCCCATAGATGCTGTGTGCCCCATAAGTGCCCCATAGGGCCCCATAGATGCTGTGTGCCCCATAAGTGCCCCATAGATGCCCATAAATGCTGTGTGCCCCATAAGTGTCCCATAAGCGCCCCATAGATGCTGTGTGCCCCATAAGTGCCCCATAAGTGCCCCATAAGTGCCCCATAGATGCTGTGTGCCCCATAAGTGCCCCATAAGTGCCCCATAAGTGCCCCATAGATGCTGTTTGCCCCATAAGCGCCCCATAAATGCCCCCATAAGTGCCCCATAGATGCTGTGTGCCCATAAGTGTCCCATAAGCGCCCCATAGATGCTGTGTGCCCCATAAGTGCCCCATAAGTGCCCATAGATGCTGTGTGCCCCATAAGTGCCCCATAGATGCCCCATAGATGCTGTGTGCCCCATAAGTGCCCCATAGATGCCCCATAGATGCTGTGTGCCCCATAAGTGCCCCATAAGAGCAGCTGAGGTTCTTCGGGGTCGGCGCTGTGGGATTTTATTGGGGTCAGCGATGGGGCTGGGGGGAGGTGGGGGGGGAGGGGCAGATATAGTGACCCCCCCCCCCAGGGCTGCCCCATAAGTGTGGGTCTGGGAAGGGGCTGGAAGATGAAGGGGGGGGGGTAGATATGGTGACCCCCCCCCAGCTCTGCCCCATAAGTGTGGTCAGGGGAGGGGCCGGAAGACAAGGGGAGGGGGGGGCTGATATGGTGACCCCCCCATCTCTGCCCCATAAGTGTGGGTCAGGGGAGGGGATGGAAGACAAGGGGGGCGGGGGGGGTAGATATGGTGCCCCCCACAGGGCTGCCCCATAAGTGTGGGTCAGGGAAGGGGCTGGGAAACAAAGGGGGGGGGGGGCAGGTATGGTGACCCCCCCCAAGGGCTGCCCCATAAGTGTGGGTCAGGGAAGGGGCTGGATGATGGCGGGGGGGGGGCAGATATAGTGACCCCCCCCCATCTCTGCCCCATAAGTGTGGGTCAGGGGAGGGGCCGGAAGATGAAGGGGGGGGGGGCAGATATAGGGACTCCCCCCATCTCTGCCCCATAAGTGTGGGTCAGGAAGGGGCTGGAAGATGAAGGGGGGGGGGTAGATATGGTGACCCCCCCCCAGGGCTGCCCCATAAGTGTGGGTCAGTGGAGGGGCCGGAAGACAAGGGGGGGGGGGGGGCTGATATGGAGACCCCCCCGCAGGGCTGCCCCATAAGTGTGGGTCAGGAAGGGGCTGGAAGATGAAGGGGGGGGGGGGGGGGGGGGGGGCAGATGTAGTGACCCCCCCCATCTCTGCCCCATAAGTGTGGGTCAGTGGAGGGGCCGGAAGATGAGGGGGGGCTCTTCTCAGGCATGAGGATGAAGCTGAAGATGGTGTCGGGGTCCTCCAGGCTCTCGGTCTCCACTGAGAAGTGCTGAAGGACCTGAAGGGGGGGGGAGAATTAGGGGGTGGACCCCAAAATGGGGGGGGAGTCCCTATGGGTCTCTATGTGTCTCTATGGGTCTCTGTGTGTCTCTATGGGTCTCTATGGATCGCTATGGGTCACTATGTGTCTCTATGGGTCTCTATGGGTCGCTATGGGTCTCTATGGATCGCTATGGGTCTCTATGTGTCTCTATGGGCCCCCTATAGGCTCTCTATGGGTCGCTATGGGGTATCTATGGGGTCTCTATGTGTCTCTATGGGTCTCTATGGGTCGCTATGGGTCACTGTGTCTCTATGGGTCTCTATGGGTTGCTATGGGGTCCCTATGGGTCGCTATGGGTCACTATGTGTCTCTATGTTTCTCTATGGGTCTCTATGGGTCCCTATGTGTATCTATATGTCTCTATGTGTCTCTATGGGTCTCTATGTGTCCCTATAGGCTCTCTATGGGTCTCTATGTGTCTCTATGGGTTGCTATGTGTCTCTATAGGTCGCTATGAGGTATCTATAGGGTCGCTATGGGTCTCTATGGATCCCTATGGGTCTCTATGTGTCTCTATGGGTCTCTATGGGTTCCTATGGGGTCTCTATGTGTCTCTATGGGTCTCTATGTGTCCCTATGTGTCTCTATGGGTCCCTATGGGGTCTCTATGTGTCTCTATGGGCCCCCTATAGGCTCTCTATGGGTCGCTATGGGGTATCTATGGGGTCTCTATGTGTCTCTATATGTCTCTATGGGTCTCTGTGCGTCTCTGTGTGTCTCTATGGGTCGCTATGGGTCGCTATGGTCACTATGTGTCTCTATGGCGTCTCTATGGGTCACTATGGGTCGCTATGGGTCACTATGTGTCTCTATGGCGTCTCTATGGGTCACTATGGGTCGCTATGAGGTATCTATAGGGTCTTTATGGGTCTCTGTGGGTTGCTATGTGTCTCTATGGGGTCTCTATGTGTCCCCTTTAGGCTCTCTATGTGTCTCTATAGGCTCTTATGGGGTCTCTATAGGCTCTCTATGGGGTCTCTATGGGTCTCTATGTGTCTCTATGGGTCTCTATAGGCTCTTATGGGTCTCTATGTGTCCCTATGTGTCCCTATGTGTCTCTATGGACTCTCTATGTGTCCCTACGTGTCTCTATGGGTCTCTATGTGTCTCTATGTGTCCCTACGTGTCTCTATGTGTCTCTATGTGTCTCTATGTGTCTCTATGTGTCTCTATGGGTCTCTATGTGTCTCTATGGGTCTCTATGGGTCCCTATGGGGTCTCTATGTGTCTCTATGGGTCTCTATGTGTCTCTATGGGCCCCCTATAGGCTCTCTATGGGTCACTATGGGGTATCTATGGGTCTCTATGTGTCTCTATGGGTCGCTATGGGTCACTATGTGTCTCTATGGGTCTCTATGGGTTGCTATGGGGTCTCTATGGGTCGCTATGGGTCACTATATGTCTCTATGGGTCTCTATGGGTTGCTATGGGGTCGCTATGGGTCACTATGTGTCTCTATGGGTCTCTATGTGTCTCTATGTGTCTCTATGGGTCTCTATGGGTCTCTATGTGTCTCTATGTGTCTCTATGTGTCTCTATGGGTCTCTATGTGTCTCTATGTGTCCCTATGTGTCTCTATGTGTCTCTATAGGTCTCTATTGTCTCTATGGTCGCTAAGGGTGGCTCTCTATGGGTCTCTATAGGCTCTCTTTGTGTCTCTATGGGTCGGTATGGGTCTCTGTGTGTCCCTATAGGCTCTCTATGTGTCTCTATGGGTCTCTATGTGTCTCTATGTGTCCCTATGGGGTCTCAATGTGTCCCTATAGGCTCTTATGGTGTCTCCATGTGCTCACGTGATACAGGCCCAGCACCATCTCAGTCTCATCCAGTCTCCTCCCGATGCACTGCCGGGCTCCGAACCCGAACCCCAGTGCGGTCCCTATGGGCTCTTATGGGTCTCTATGTGTCTCTATGTGTCCCTATAGGCTCTCTATGGGTCCCTATGGGTCTCTGTGTCTCTATGGGTCTCTATGTGTCTCTATGTGTCTCTATGGGGTCTCTATGGGTCTCTATGTGTCCCTATGTGTCTCTATGTGTCTCTATGTGTCTATATGTGTCCCTATGGGATCTCAGTGTGTCTCAATGTGTCTCTATGTGTCCCTATCGCGTCTCTATGTGTCCCTATGTGTCACTATGGGTCCCCTATAGGTCTCTATGTGTCCCTATAGGCTCTCTATGGGTCTCTATGTGTTTCTATGGATCTCTATGTGTCCCTATGTGTCTCTATGTGTCCCCTATAGGCTCTCTATGTGTCCCTATGTGTCTCTATGTGTCCCTTATAGGCTCTCTATGTGTCTCTATGGGTCTCTATGTGTCCCAATGGGTCTCTATGGGTCTCTATGTGTCTCTATGTGTCCCTATGTGTCTCTATGTGTCCCTATGTGTCTCTATGTGTCCCTATGGGTCTCTATGGGTCCCTATAGGGTTGCTATGGGTCCCTATGTGTCTCTATGTGTCCCTATGGGGTCTCTATGGGTCGCTATGGGGTTCCTATGGGTCTCTATGTTTCGCTGTGTGTCCCCTATAGGCTATGTGTCCCTATGTGTCTCTATGTGTCCATATAGGCTCTCTATGTGTCTCAATGGGTCTCTATGTGTCTCTATGGGTCTCTATAGGTGTCTATGTGTCTCTATGGGTCTCTATGTGTCTCTATGGGTCTCTATGGGTCTCTATGTGTCTCTATGTGTCTCTATGGATCTCTATTTGTCCCTATAGGCTCTCTATGTGTCCCTATGGGTCTCTATGTGTCTCTATGGGGTCTCTATGGGTCTCTATAGGTCTCTATGTGTCTCTATGTGTCCCTATGGGGTCTCTATGTGTCCCTATGGGTCTCTATGTGTCCCTATGTGTCTCTATGGGGTCATTATGGGGTCTCTATGTGTCCCCTATAGGGTCTCTATGGGTCTCTATGTGTCTCTATGTGTCCCTATGGTGTCTCTATGTGTCCCTATGTGTCTCTATGGGGTCATTATGGGCTCTCTATGTGTCCCTATGGGGTCTCTATGGGTCCCTATGGGGTCTCTATAGGCTCTCTATGGGTCTCTATGTGTCCCTATAGGCTCTCTATGTGTCCCTATGGGATCTCAGTGTGTCTCTACAGGCTCTTATGGGGTCTCTATGGGTCTCTATGTGTCCCTATGGGATCTCTATTGGTCTCTATGAGTCTCTATGGGTTCTCTATTGGTCTCTATGGGTCTCTATGTGTCTCTATGGGTTCTCTATTGGTCTCTATGGGTAACTATGGGTTCCCTATGTGTCCCTATGGGCTCTCTATGTGTCTCTATGTGTCCCTATAGGGTCTCTATGTGTCCCTATAGGTCTCTATGGGTCCCCTATAGGCTCTCTATGTGTCTCTATGGGTCCCCTATAGGATCTCTATGTGTCTCTATGTGTCTCTATGGGTCGCTATGGGTCTCTATGGGTCCCCTATAGGCTTTCTATGGGTCTCTTATGGTATCGCAGTGTCCCTCACGTGATACAGGCCCAGCACCATCTCTGTCTCAGCCAGTCTCCTCCCGATGCACTGCCGGGCTCCGAACCCGAACCCCAGCGCAGTCCCTATAGGCTCTTATGGGTCTCTATAGGTCCCTATGGCTCTCTATGTGTCCCTATGGGGTCTCTATGGATCTCTATTTGTCCCTATAGGCTCTCTATGTGTCCCTATGGGTCTCTATGTGTCTCTATGTGTCTCTATGTGTCTCTATGTGTCTCTATGTGTCTCTATGTGTCCCTATGTGTCTCTATGGGCTCTCTATGTATCCCTGTAGGGTCTCTATGTGTCCCTATAGGGTCTCTATGTGTCTCTATGTGTCCCTATGGGATCTCTTTTGGTCTCTATGGGTCTGTATGTGTCCCTATGGGCTATGTGTCTCTATGGGTCCCCTATAGGCTCTCTATGTGTCCCTATAGGCTCTCTATGGGGTCTCTATTGGTCTCTATGGGTCTCTATAGGTCTCTATGGGTTGCTATGGGGTCTCTATGGGTCTCTATGTGTCCCTATGTGTCTCTATGTTTCTCTATGTGTCTCTGTGTGTCTCTATGGGTCACTATGGGTTCTCTATTGGTCTCTATGTGTCACTATGGGTCTCTATGTGTCTCTATGGGTCCCCTATAGGCTCTCTATGTGTCTCTATGTGTCTCTATGTGTCCCTATGTGTCCCTATGTGTCTCTATGTGTCCCTATGTGTCCCTATGTGTCTCTATGTGTCCCTATGTGTCTCTATGTGTCCCTATGTGTCCCTATGTGTCTCTATGTGTCTCTATGTGTCCCTATGTGTCCCTATGTGTCCCTATGTGTCTCTATGTGTCCCTATGTGTCCCTATGTGTCTCTATGTGTCCCTATGTGTCTCTATGTGTCCCTATGTGTCTCTATGTGTCTCTATGTGTCCCTATGTGTCCCTATGTGTCTCTATGTGTCTCTATGGGATCTCAGTGTGTCTCTACAGGCTCTTATGGGGTCTCTATGGGATCTCTATGTGTCCCTATGGGATCTCAATGTGTCCCTATAGGCTCTTATGTTGTCTCCATGTGCTCACGTGATACAGGCCCAGCACCATCTCGGTCTCATCCAGTCTCCTCCCGATGCACTGCCGGGCTCCGAACCCGAACCCCAGTGCGGTCCCTATAGGCTCTTATGGGTCTCTATGTGTCCCTATGGGTTCTCTATTGGTCTCTATGGGTCTCTATGGGATCTCTATTGGTCTCTATGGGTCACTATGGGTTCTCTATTGGTCTCTATGTGTCCCTATAGGTCTCTATGGGTCCCCTATAGGCTCTCTGTGTCCCTATAGGCTCTCTATGGATCTCTATGTGTCTCTATGTGTCCCTATGGGGTCTCTATGTGTCTCTATGGGTCTCTATGTGTCTCTATGTGTCTCTATGGGTCTCTATGTGTCCCTATGGGCTCTCTATGTGTCTCTATGGGTCTCTATGTGTCTCTATGGGATCTCAGTGTGTTCCTATGGGTCTCTATGTGTCCCTATGGGATCTCAGCGTGTCTCTATAGGCTCTTATGGGGTCTCTACGTGTCCCTATGGGTTCTCTATGTGTCTCTATGGGATCTCAGTGTGTCCCTATGGGGTCTCTATGTGTCTCTGTGGGTCTATATGTGTCCCTATGTGTCCCTATGGGTCTCTATGGGTCCCTATGGGTCTCTATGTGTCTCTATGGGTCCCCTATAGATCTCTATGGGTTGCTATTGGTCTCTATGTGTCCCTATGGGGTCTCTATAGGGTCACTATGGGTCTCTATGTGTCTCTATAGGGCTCTTAAGGGGTCTCTATGTGTCTCTATGCGTCTCTATGGGTCTCTATAGGGTCGCTATGGATCTCTATGTGTCCCTATGGGATCTCAATGTGTCTCTATAGACTCTTAAGGGGTCTCTACGTGTCCCTATGGGTCCCCTATAGGCTCTCTATGTGTCCCTATGGGGTCTCTATGTGTCTCTATGGGATCTCAGTGTGTCTCTATGTGTCACTATAGGTCTCCATGTGCTCACGTGATACAGGCCCAGCACCATCTCGGTCTCATCCAGTCTCCTCCCGATGCACTGCCGGGCTCCGAACCCGAACCCCAGCGCGGTCCCTATGGGCTCTTATGGGTCTCTATAGGTCCCTATGGCTCTCTATGTGTCCCTATGGGGTCTCTATGGATCTCTATTTGTCCCTATAGGCTCTCTATGTGTCTCTATGTGTCTCTATGTGTCTCTATGTGTCCCTATGTGTCTCTATGGGCTCTCTATGTATCCCTGTAGGGTCTCTATGTGTCCCTATAGGGTCTCTATGTGTCCCTATGTGTCTCTATGTTTCTCTATGTGTCTCTGTGTGTCTCTATGGGTCACTATGGGTTCTCTATTGGTCTCTATGTGTCACTATGGGTCTCTAT
Organism: Excalfactoria chinensis; assembly: GCF_039878825.1. Classification (NCBI taxonomy): domain Eukaryota; kingdom Metazoa; phylum Chordata; class Aves; order Galliformes; family Phasianidae; genus Excalfactoria; species Excalfactoria chinensis. The sequence goes on from NW_027315568.1 coordinate 190,944, forward strand.
GTGTCTCTATGGGTCCCCTATAGGCTCTCTATGTGTCTCTATGTGTCTCTATGTGTCCCTATGTGTCCCTATGTGTCTCTATGTGTCTCTATGTGTCCCTATGTGTCCCTATGTGTCCCTATGTGTCTCTATGTGTCTCTATGGGATCTCAGTGTGTCTCTACAGGCTCTTATGGGGTCTCTATGGGATCTCTATGTGTCCCTATGGGATCTCAATGTGTCCCTATAGGCTCTAATGGTGTCTCCATGTGCTCACGTGATACAGGCCCAGCACCATCTCAGTCTCAGCCAGGCGCCTCCCGATGCACTGCCGGGCTCCGAACCCGAACCCCAGTGCGGTCCCTATGGGCTGTTATGTGTCCCTATGGGTCTCTATGTGTCCCTATGTGTCTCTATGGGTTCCCTATAGGCTCTCTATGTGTCTCTATGGTTCTCTTTGGGTCTCTATGTGTCCCTATGGGCTCTCTATGGGTCGCTATGGGTCTCTATAGGCTCTCTATGTGTCTCTATGGGTCTCTATAGGCTCTCTATGGGGTCTCTATGGGTCTCTATAGGTCTCTATGTGTCCCCATGGGCTCTCTATGGGTCTCTATATGTCCCTATGGTGTCTCTACGTGTCCCCATGTGTCCCTATAGGCTCTTATGGTGTGGCATTGTCCCTCACGTGATACAGGCCCAGCACCATCTTGGTCTCATCCAGTCTCCTCCCGATGCACTGCCGGGCTCCGAACCCGAACCCCAGCGCGGTCCCTATAGGCTGTTATGGGTCTCTATGTGTCCCTATGGGGTCTCTATGTGTCCCTATGTGTCCCCATGTGTCTCTATGTGTCACTATAGGTCTCCATGTGCTCACGTGATACAGGCCCAGCACCATCTCAGTCTCATCCAGTCTCCTCCCGATGCACTGCCGGGCTCCGAACCCGAACCCCAGTGCGGTCCCTATGGGCTCTTATGGGTCTCTATGTGTCTCTATGTGTCCCTATAGGCTCTCTATGGGTCCCTATGGGTCTCTATGTGTCTCTATGGGATCTCAGTGTGTTCCTATGGGTCTCTATGTGTCCCTATGGGATCTCAGTGTGTCTCTATAGGCTCTTATGGGGTCTCTACGTGTCCCTATGGGGTCTCTATGTGTCTCTATGTGTCCCTATGGGCTCTCTATGTGTCTCTATGTGTCCCTATAGGCTCTCTATGTGTCCCTATGGGTCTCTATGTGTCTCTATGGGGTCTCTTTGGGTTGCTATGTGTCTCTATGGGCCACTATGGGTCGCTATGGGGTATCTATAGGGTCTCTATGGGTCTCTGTGGGTTGCTATGTGTCTCTATGTGTCTCTATGGGGTCTCTATGTGTCTCTATGTGTCTCTATGTGTCTGTATGGGTCTCTATGTGTCTCTATGTGTCCCCTATAGGTTTTCTATGTGTCCCTATAGGCTCTCTATGGGTCTCTATGGGTCTCCATGGGTCTCTATGTGTCCCTATGTGTCTCTATGTGTCCCTATGGGTCTCTATGTGTCCCTATGGGTCTCAATGTGTCTCTATGGGTCTCTATGTGTCTCTATGGGTCCCATATAGGTTTCTATGTGTCCCTATGGGCTCTCTATGTGCCTCTATGTGTCCCTATAGGGTCTCTATGTGTCCCTATGGGTCTCTATGTGTCCCCATGTGTCTCTATGTGTCGCTATGTGTCTCCATGTGCTCACGTGATACAGGCCCAGCACCATGTCGGTCTCAGCCAGTCTCCTCCCGATGCACTGCCGGGCTCCGAACCCGAACCCATAGCAGTCCCCTATAGGCTCTTATGGGTCTCTATGTGTCCCTATGGGATCTCATTGTGTCTCTATGTGTCCCTATAGGTCTCTATGGGTCCCCTATAGGCTCTCTATGGGTCGCTATGGGGTATCTATGGGGTCTCTATTTGTCTCTATATGTCTTGATGTGTCCCTATAGGTCTCTATGGTTCCCCTATAGGCTCTCTATGTGTCCCTATGGGGTCTCTATGTGTCTCTATGGGTCCCCTATAGGCTTTCTATGGGTCTCTTATGTTGTCTCCATGTGCTCACGTGATACAGGCCCAGCACCATCTCTGTCTCGGCCAGTCTCCTCCCGATGCACTGCCGGGCTCCGAACCCGAACCCCAACGCGGTGAAGCTCGTTTGGTTCCGGTTGCGGCGCATCCACCGCGACGGGTCGAAGCGCGTCGGCTCCTCAAACACCGCCGGGCTGCGGCCCATGGCGTAAAGAGACACCTGGCACAGCGTCTGGGGGGGGGTCAGTTGTGGGGCGGGGTGTGGGGCGGGGGCACTTGTGGGGCGGAGCGACTTATGGGGCAGAGTGAGTTATGGGGCAGAGTGACTTATGGGGCGGAGTGAGTTATGGGGCGGGGACACTTGTGGGGCAGAGGCACTTGTGGGGTGGGACACTTGTGGGGCAGCACTTGTGGGGCAGAGACACTTGTGGGGCGGACTTATGGGGCGGGACACTTGTGGGGTGGGATGTGTGGGGTGGGGACACTTATGGGGCGGGGACACTTTTGGGGTGGAGTGACTTATGGGGTGGAGTGACTTATGGGGCGGGGATAGTTGTGGGTCGGAATGTGTGGGGTGGAGGCACTTGTGGGGCGGAGCGACTTGTAGGGTGGAGCCACTTGTGGGGTGGGATGTGTGGGGTGAAGGTACTTGTGGGGAGGGGACAGTTGTGGGGCGGGGCACTTGTGGGGCGGAGGCACTTATGGGGTAGAGTGACTTATGGGGCAGGCACTTGTGGGGCGGGATGTGTGGGGCGGAGTGACTTGTGGGGCAGAGGAACTTGTGGAGCAGCACTTGTGGGGTGGAGCGACTTGTGGGGCGGGATGTATGGGGCGGGATGTGTGGGGTGAAGGTACTTGTGGGGAAGAGACACTTGTGGGGCGGGGACAGTTGTGGGGCAGGGCACTTGTGGGGTGGAGTGACTTATGGGGTGGAGGCACTTGTGGGGTGGGACACTTATGGGGTGGGGACACTTGTGGGGTGGTCTGACTTATGGGGCAGGGGCACTTGTGGGGCAGGAGGTGTGGGGTGGAGGCACTTGTGGGGCAGAGCAACTTATGGGGTGGGATTTGTGGGGCAGTGTAACTTATAGGGCAGGATGTGTGGGGCAGAGGCACTTGTGGGGCAGAGTGACTTGTGGGGCGGGTACACTTGTGGGGTAGGATGTATGGGGCCCCATAACCACCCCATAGCCACCCCATAGCTGCTCCATAGCCACCCCCTGCCCCATAAGTGCCCCATAGCAGCCCAATAGCCGCCCCATAAGCGCCCCATAGCTGTCCCATAGCCGCCCCCTGCCCCATAAGCGCCCCATAGCTGCCCCATAGCTACCCCATAAGCGCCCCATAGCTGCCCCATAGCCGCCCCATAGCTGCCCCCTGCCCCATAAGCGCCCCATAGCCGCCCCATAGCCGCCCCATAAGCTCCCTATAACTACCCCATAGCCGCCCCATAGCTGCCCCATAGCTGCCCCATAGCCACCCCATTACCGCTCCCTGCCCCATAGCCGCCCCATAGCCGCCCCATAGCCTCCCCATAGCCACCCCATAGCTGCCCCATAGCCGCTCCATAGACGCCCCCTGCCCCATAGCCGCCCCATAGCCACCCCATAGCCGCCCCATAGCCGCCCCCTGCCCCATAGCCGCCCCATAGCCGCCCCATAGCCTCCCCATAGCCTCCCCCTGCCCCATAGCCACCCCATAGCCACCCCATAGCTGCCCCCTGCCCCATAGCCGCCCCATACCCACCCCATAGCCGCCCCATAGCCACCCCATAGCCACCCCATAGCCACCCCATAGCCGCCCCATAGCCACCCCATAGCCGCCCCCTGCCCCATAGCCGCCCCATAGCCGCCCCATAGCCTCCCCATAGCCTCCCCCTGCCCCATAGCCACCCCATAACCACCCCATAGCCGCCCCATAGCCGCCCCATAGCCACCCCATAGCCTCCCCCTGCCCCATAGCCACCCCATAACCACCCCATAGCCTCCCCCTGCCCCATAGCCACCCCATAGCTGCCCCATAGCCGCCCCATAGCCGCCCCATAGCCGCCCCATAGCCACCCCCTGCCCCATAAGCGCCCCATAGCCGCCCCATAGCCACCCCATAGCCGCCCCCTGCCCCATAACCACCCCATGTCCGCCCCATAGCCGCCCCATAGCTGCCCCATAGCTGCCCCATAGCTGCCCCATAGCCACCCCCTGCCCCATATCCGCCCCATAGCCGCCCCCTGCCCCATAGCCGCCCCATAGCTGCCCCATAGCTGCCCCATAGCTGCCCCCTGCCCCATGTCCGCCCCATAGCCACCCCATAGCCTCCCCCTGCCCCATAGCCACCCCATAGCCACCCCATAGCCACCCCCTGCCCCATAGCCGCCCCATAGCCACCCCATAGCCGCCCCCTGCCCCATAGCCGCCCCATAGCCGCCCCATAGCCGCCCCCTGCCCCATAGCCGCCCCATAGCCGCCCCCTGCCCCATAGCCACCCCATAAACACCCCATAGCCGCCCCATAGCCACCCCATAGCTGCCACATAGCCGCCCCATAGCCGCCCCATACCCACCCCATAGCTGCCCCATAGCCGCCCCATAGCCGCCCCATAGCCACCCCCTGCCCCATAAGCGCCCCATAGCTGCCCCATAGCCTCCCCATAGCCTCCCCCTGCCCCATAGCCACCCCATAACCACCCCATAGCCGCCCCATAGCCGCCCCATAGCCACCCCATAGCCACCCCATAGCCACCCCATAGCCTCCCCCTGCCCCATAGCCACCCCATAACCACCCCATAGCCGCCCCATAGCTGCCCCATAGCTGCCCCTGCCCCATAGCCGCCCCATAGCCACCCCATAGCTGCCCCCTGCCCCATAGCCGCCCCATAGCCGCCCCATAGCTGCCCCATAAGCGCCCCATAGCCTCCCCATAGCTGCCCCATATCCGCCCCATAGCCGCCCCCTGCCCCATAGCCACCCCATAGCCGCCCCATAGCCACCCCATACCCACCCCATAGCCGCCCCATAGCCACCCCATAGCCGCCCCCTGCCCCATAGCCGCCCCATAGCCGCCCCCTGCCCCAAAGCCGCCCCAAAGCTGCCCCATAGTCACCCCATAGCCGCCCCATAGCCGCCCCATAGCCACCCCATAGCCACCCCATAGCCGCCCCATAGCTGCCCCCTGCCCCATAGCCGTCCCATAGCCGCCCCATAGCCGCCCCATAGCCACCCCATAGCCACCCCATAGCCGCCCCATAGCTGCCCCATAGCCACCCCCTGCCCCATAGCCGCCCCATAGCCGCCCCATAGCCACCCCATAGCCACCCCATAGCCGCCCCATAGCTGCCCCATAGCCACCCCCTGCCCCATAGCCGCCCCATAGCCGCCCCCTGCCCCAAAGCCGCCCCAAAGCTGCCCCATAGTCACCCCATAGCCGCCCCATAGCCGCCTCCTGCCCCATAAGCTCCCTATAACCACCCCATAACCACCACATAACCACCCCATAGCTGCCCCATAACCCACCCCATAGCTGCCCCATAGCCGCCCCATAAGCTCCCTATAAGCACCCCATAGCCGCCCCATAGCCACCCCATAGCTGCCCCCTGCCCCATAGCCGCCCTATATCAGCACTGACCCCGGCCGGCACACGGTAGTTGTGCAGCACGACGTCCCGGCTCGGGTAGCGCTGAACCGTCACACCAACAGGGTACAGCCTGAGGGACACAATGGGACACAATGGGACACAATAGGGACACAATGGGACACAATGGGACCCATAAGGAACAACTATAGGGACCCCATAAGGAACAGAAAGGGGGACCCCATAAGGAGCACTAATGGTGACCCCTAATAAGGACCCATAATGGGGACACCCCAATAATGAACCCAAACGGGGACATCCCAATAAGGACCACTAAAGTGGACCCCATAAAGACCACTAATGGGGTCACCCCAATAACGACCCCAAATGGGGACCCCAATAATGACCCCAAATGGGGACGATCCCCAATAAGGATCCTAAATGGGGACATCCCTCAAAGTGACCCCTAATGGGGACTCCCACTACCTCCCAGTGCCTCCAGTTCCCCCCCAGTTCCCCCAATTCCCCCCCATTCCATCCCAGTACCTCCCAGTTCCCCTCCAGTTCCCCCCCATTCCCCCCATCCCCCCCCATTCCATCCCAGTGCCCCCAATTCCCCCCAGTTCCCTCCCAGTGCCCCCAATTCCCTCCCAGTTCCCCCCCATTCCCTCCCATTCCATCCCATTGCCCCCAGTTCCCCCCCATTGCATCCCAATGCTCCCAGTTCCCTCCAAGTTCCCCCCAGTTCCCCCCCATCCCCCCCCAGTGCCCCCAATTCCCCCCCAATACCCTCAGTTCCCTCCCAGTGCCCCCCCATCCCCCCCCAGTGCCCCCAGTTCCCCCCCCATTCCCCCCCCAGTGCCCCCAGTTCCCCCCCCATTCCCTCCCATTGCCCCCAGTTCCCCCCCATTCCCTTCCAGTGCCCCCAATTCCCCCCCAGTACCCCCCATTCCCTACAATTCCCCCCAGTTCCCCCCCATTCCATCCCAGTGCCCCCAATTCCCCCCCAGTTTCCCCCCATTCCCTCCCAGTACCTCCCATTCCCTCCCAGTGCCCCCAATTCCCCCCAGTTCCCCCCCATTCCCTCCCAGTTCCCCCCAGTTCCATCCCATTGCCCCCAATTCCCCCTAAGTCCCCCTCAGTCCCCCCCATTCCCTCCCAGTGCCCCCAATTCCCCCCCATTCCCCCCCATTCCCTCCCAGTTCCCCCCAATCCTCCCCCAGTTCCCCCGCATTCCATCCCAGTACCTCCTATTCCCCCCCAGTGCCCCCAATTCTCTCCCAGTCCCCCCAGTCCCCCCCAGTTCCCTCCCAGTACCCCCAATTCCTCCCCATTCCCTCCCATTCCTTCCCAGTGCCCCCAATTCCCCCCCCAGTCCCCCCCCATTCCATCCCAGTGCCCCCAATTCCCCCCCAGTTCCCCCCCATTCCCTCCCATTGCCCCCAGTTCCCCCCAGTTCCCTCCCAGTGCCCCCAATTCCCCCCCTAGTTTCCCCCATTCCCTCCCAGTTCCCCCCCATTTCCTCCCAGTGCCCCCAGTTCCCCCCAGTTCCCTCCCAGTGCCCCCAATTCCCTCCCAGTTCCCCCCCATTCCCTCCCATTCCATCCCAGTGCCCCCAGTTCCCTCCCATCCCCCCCCCGTCCCTCCTAGTCCCCCCCATTCCCTCCCAGTGCCCCCAATTCCCCCCCAGTTCCCCCCAGTTCCCCCCCCATTCCCTTCCATTGCCCCCAGTTCCCCCCCATTCCCTCCTATTGCCCCCAATTCCCCCCCAGTTCTCCCCAGTTCCTCCCTATTTCCCCCCAGTTCCCCCCCATTCCCTCCCAGTGCCCCCAATTCCCCCCCAGTTCCCCCCCATTCCATCCCAGTTCCCCCCCAGTTCCCTCCCAATGCCCCCAATTCCCTCCCAGTCCCCCCAGTCCCTCCCAATTCCCCCCCATTCCCTCCCAGTGCCCCCAATTCCCCCCCAGTACCTCTCATTCCCCACCAGTTCCCCCAGGTTCCCCCCATTCCCTCCCAGTGCCCCCAATTCCCCCCCTAGTTCCCCCCATTCCCTCCCAGTTCCCCCCAGTTCCCTCCCAGTGCCCCCAATTCCCTCCCAGTTCCCCCCCATTCCCTCCCATTCCATCCCAGTGCCCCCAATTCCCCCCCAGTTCCCCCCCCATTACCTCCAATTCCCCCCAGTTTCCCCCCATTCCATCCCATTGCCCCCAATTCCCCCTAAGTCCCCCTCAGTCCCCCCCATTCCCTCCCAGTGCCCCCAATTCCCCCCCATTCCCCCCCATTCCCTCCCAGTTCCCCCCAATCCTCCCCCAGTTCCCCCGCATTCCATCCCAGTACCTCCTATTCCCCCCCAGTGCCCCCAATTCTCTCCCAGTCCCCCCAGTCCCCCCCAGTTCCCTCCCAGTACCCCCAATTCCTCCCCATTCCCTCCCATTCCTTCCCAGTGCCCCCAATTCCCCCCCAGTCCCCCCCCATTCCATCCCAGTTCCCCCCCAGTTCCCTCCCAGTGCCCCCAATTCCCCCCCATTCCCTCCCATTCCCTCCCATTCCCTCCCATTGCCCCCAATTCCCCCCCTGTTCCCCCCCATTCCATCCCAGTGCCCCCAAATCCCTCCCAGTCCCTCCCAGTGCCCCCAATTCCCCCCCATTCCCCCCCATTCCCTCCCAGTTCCCCCCAATCCTCCCCCAGTTCCCCCGCATTCCATCCCAGTACCTCCTATTCCCCCCCAGTGCCCCCAATTCCTTCCCATTCCCCCCAGTTCCCCCCCATTCCATCCCAATTCCCCCCCATTCCCCCCCAGTACCCCCCATTTCCTCCAATTCCCCCCAGTTCCCCCCCATTCCATCCCAGTACCTCCCATTCCCTCCCAGTACCTCCCATTCTCTCCCAGTTCCCCCCCATTCCCCCCCAGTGCCCCCAATTCCTCCCCAGTTCCCCCCCCAGTCCCTCCCAGTGCCCCCAATTCCCCCCCCATTCCCTCCCAGTTCCCCCCAGTTCCCTCCCAGTGCCCCCAATTCCCTCCCAGTTCCCCCCCATTCCCTCCCATTCCATCCCAGTGCCACCAGTTCCCTCCCATCCCCCCCCCCGTCCCTCCTAGTCCCCCCCATTCCCTCCCAGTGCCCCCAATTCCCCCCAGTCCCCCCAGTTCCCCCCCAATTCCCTCCCAGTGCCCCCTGTTCCCCCCCAGTTCTCCCCAGTTCCTCCCTATTTCCCCCCAGTTCCACACCAATCCCTCCCATTCCCTCCCAGTGCCCCCAATTCCCCCCAGTTCTCCCCCAGTTCCCCCCATTCCCCCTCCAGTCCCTCCCAGTGCCCCAGTTCCCCCCATTCCCCCCCAGTGCCCCCAGTTCCCCCCAGTTCCCTCCCAGTGCCCCCAATTCCCCCCCTAGTTCCCCCCATTCCCTCCCAGTTCCCCCCCATTCCCTCCCAGTTCCCCCCAGTTCCCTCCCAGTGCCCCCAGTTCCCTCCCAGTTCCCCCCATTCCCTCCCATTCCATCCCAGTGCCCCCAGTTCCCTCCCATCCCCCCCCAGTCCCTCCTAGTCACCCCCAGTCCCTCCCAGTGCCCCCAATTCCCCCCCAGTTCCCCCCCATTCCATCCCAGTTCCCCCCAGTTCCCTCCCAATGCCCCCAATTCCCTCCCAGTCCCCCCCAGTTCCCCCCCATTCCCTCCCAGTGCCCCCAGTTCCCCCCCAGTTCCCCCCCAGTTCCCTCCCAATGCCCCCAATTCCCTCCCAGTCCCCCCCAGTTCCCCCCCATTCCCTCCCAGTGCCCCCAGTTCCCCCCCAGTTCCCCCCCAGTTCCCTCCCAATGCCCCCAATTCCCTCCCAGTCCCCCCAGTCCCCCAGTTCCCCCCATTCCATCCCAGTTCCCCCCCATTCCATCCCAATTCCCCCCCATTCCCTCCCAGTGCCCCCATTCCCCCCCAATTTCCCCCCATTCCCTCCCATTCCCCCCCATTCCCCCCCATTCCAACCCCCCCCCCCCCATAGCCCCCATGATCAGACCTGAGTGTCTCCTTGATGGTGGCTCTGAGCAGCGGCAGCTCAGCCAACACTCTATGGACTCCCTGGTTCCGGTACCGTTCTGCAGCCCGGATCTCGGCCCGAAGCTCCTCCTGCACCGTGGGGTTCCGAGCCAACTCAAACAGGGCAAACAGCAGCGGGACGGCGGTCTGAAGGGGGGGGGGGGGGCACCAATATGGCATCACATGGCACCCTATGGCACCACATGGCACCATATGGCACCCTATGGCATCTACATGGCACCCTATGGCACCCTATGGCACCAATATGAGATCATGGGGCACCCTATGGCACCCTATGGCACCAGATGGCTCCCTATGGCACCATATGGCGTCATGTGGCACCAATGGGGCACCCTATGGCACCATATGGCATCATAGGGCATCAATGGGGCACCCTATGGCACCACATGGCTCCCTATGGCATCTACATGGCACCCTATGGCACCAATATGGCATCATAGGGCATCTACATGGCACCACATGACACCAATATGGCATCCTATGGCACCCTATGGCACTAATATGGCATCATAGGGCATCTACATGGCACCCTATGGCACCAATATGGCATCATGGGGCACCCTATGGCACCACATGGCACCCCATGGCACTAATATGGCATCATAGGGCATCTACATGGCACCCTATGGCACCAATATGGCATCATGGGGCACCAATGGGGCACCCTATGGCACCCCATGGCACCAAAATGGCATCATAGGGCATCTACATGGCACCCTATGGCACCAATATGGCATCATGGGGCACCAATGGGGCACCCTATGGCACCATATAGCACCCTATGGCACCAATATGGCATCATAGGGCATCTACATGGCACCCTATGGCACCAATATGGCATCATGGGGCTACAATGGGGCACCCTATGGCACCCTATGGCACCCTATGGCACCATATGGCACTAATATGGCATCATAGGGCATCTACATGGCACCCTATGGCACCATCATGGCACCCTATGGCATCTACATGGCTCCCTATGGCACCAATATGGCATCATAGGGCATCTACATGGCACCCTATGGCACCAATATGGCATCATGGGGCACCCTATGGCACCACATGGCACCAGATGGCAACAATATGGCATCATGGGGCACCCTATGGCACCACATGGCACCATATGGCACCCTATGGCATCTACATGACACCCTATGGCACCACATGGCACTCTATGGAAACACATGGCACCCTATGGCATCTACATGGCACCCTATGGCACCAATATGGCATCATGGGGCACCCTATGGCACCAACATGGCACCAACATGGCACCCTATGGCACCACATGGCACCCTATGGCACCAATATGGCATCATGGGGCACCCTATGGCACCCTATGGCACCAATATGGCATCATAGGGCATCTACATGGCACCCTATGGCACCAATATGGCATCATGGGGCACCAATATGGCATCATGGGGCACCCTATGGCACCATATGTCACCCTATGGCACCCTATGGCACTAATATGGCACTAATTTGGCATCATAGGGCATCTACATGGCACTCTATGGCACCACATGGAATCATGGGGCAACAGTGGGGCACCCTATGGCACCATATGGCACCCTATGGCATTAATATGGCACCCTATGGCATCTACATGACACCCTATGGCACCAATATGGCACTAATATGGCATCATAGGGCATCTACATGGCACCCTATGGCACCATCATGGCACCCTATGGCATCTACATGGCTCCCTATGGCATCTACATGGCTCCCTATGGCACCATATGGCATCATGGGGCACCAATGGGGCACCCTATGGCATCAATGTGGCACCCTATGGCACCATATGGCTCCCTATGGCACCATATGGCATCATGGGGTACCAATGGGGCACCCTATGGCACCCTATGGCACCAATATGGCATCATGGGGCACCCTATGGCACCACATGGCATCATGGGGCAACAATGGGGCACCCTATGGCACCCTACGGCACCAATATGGCATCATGGGGCACCAATGGGGCACCCTATGGCACCATATGGCACTAATATGGCATCATAGGGCATCTACATGGCACCCTATGGCACCAATATGGCATCATGGGGCACCAATGGGGCACCCTATGGCACCCTGTGGCATCAACATGGCACCCTATGGCATCTACATGGCACCCTATGGCACCATATGGCATCATGGGGCACCAATGGGGCACCCAATGGCACCCTATGGCACCAATATGGCATCATGGGGCAACAATGGGGCACCCTATGGCACCAATATGGCATCATGGGGCACCCTGTGGCACCCTATGGCACCAATATGGCATCATGGGGCACCCTATGGCAACACATGGCACCCTATGGCACCAATATGGCATCATGGGGCACCCTATGGCAACACATGGCACCAATATGGCATCATGGGGCACCCTATGGCAACACATGGCACCCTATGGCACCAATATGGCACAAATGTGGCACCCTATGACACCAATATGGCATCATGGGGCACCAATGGGGCAACCCTATGGCATCTACAAGTCTCCCTATGGCAACACATGGCACCCTATGGTACCATTATCGCACCCTATGGCATCATAGGGCATCTACATGGCACCCTATGGCACCAATATGGCATCATGGGGCAACAGTGGGGCACCCTATGGCACCACATGGCACCCTATGGCATTAATATGGCTCCCTATGGCATCTACATGGCACCCTATGGCACCAATATGGCACCCTATGGCATCTACATGACACCCTATGGCATCTACATGGCACCCTATAGCACCCTATGGCAACAATGGGGCACCAATATGGCACCATATGGCACCAATATGGCATCATGGGGCAACAATGTGGCACCCAATGGCACCACATGGCACCCTATGGCATTAATATGGCACCCTATGGCACCAATATGGCACCCTATGGCATCTACATGGCACCCTATGGCACCAATATGGCATCATGGGGCACCAATGGGGCACCCTATGGCACCATATGGCATCATAGGGCAACAATGGGGCACCCTATGGCACCACATGGCTCCCTATGGCATTAATCTGGCACCCTATGGCATCTACATGTCACCCTATGGCACCAATATGGCACCCTATGGCACCAATATGGCATCATGTGGCACCAATGGGGCACCCTATGGCACCAATATGGCACCCTATGGCACCACATGGCACCCTATGGCATTAATATGGCACCCTATGGCATCTACATGACACCCTATGACACCAATATGGCATCATGGGGCAACAATGGGGCACCCTATGGCACCATATGGCTCCCTATGGCACCACATGGCACCCTATGGCATTAATATGGCACCCTATGGCACCTACATGACACCCTATGGCACCAATATGGCACCCTATGGCATCTACATGACACCCTATGGCATCTACATGGCACCCTATAGCACCCTATGGCAACAATGGGGCACCAATATGGAACCATATGGCACCAATATGGCATCATGGGGCAACAATGTGGCACCCTATGGCACCACATGGCACCCTATGGCATTAATATGGCACCCTATGGCATCTACATGGCACCCTATGGCACCAATATGGCACCCTATGGCATCTACATGGCACCCTATGGCACCAATATGGCATCATGGGGCACCAATGGGGCACCCTATGGCACCACATGGCTCCCTATGGCATTAATATGGCACCCTATGGCATCTACATGGCACCCTATGGCACCAATATGGCATCATAGGGCATCTACATGGCACCCTATGGCACCAATATGGCATCATGGGGCAACAGTGGGGCACCCTATGGCACCACATGGCTCCCTATGGCATTAATATGGCACCCTATGGCATTAATATGGCACCCTATGGCATTAATATGGCACCCTATGGCAGCAATATGGCACCCTACGGCATCTACATGGCACCCTATGGCACCAATATGGCATCATGGGGCAACAGTGGGGCACCCTATGGCACCACATGGCACCCTATGGCATTAATATGGCACCCTATGGCACCCTATGGCATTAATATGGCATCATAGGGCATCTACATGGCACCCTATGGCACCAATATGGCATCATGGGGCACCAATATGGCATCATGGGGCACCCTATGGCACCATATGGCACCCTATAGCACCCTATGGCACTAATATGGCACCCTACGGCACCAATATGGCATCATGTGGCACCAATGGGGCACCCTATGGCACCATATGGCACCCTATGGCATTAATATGGCACCCTATGGCATCTACATGGCACCCTATGGCACCAATATGGCATCATGGGGCAACAATGGGGCACCCTATGGCACCAATATGGCACCCTATGGCACCACATGGCACCCTATGGCATTAATATGGCACCCTATGGCACCAATATGGCACCCTATGACACCAATATGGCATCATGGGGCAACAATGGGGCACCCTATGGCACCATATGGCTCCCTATGGCACCACATGGCACCCTATGGCATTAATATGGCACCCTATGGCACCTACATGACACCCTATGGCACCAATATGGCACCCTATGGCATCTACATGACACCCTATGGCATCTACATGGCACCCTATAGCACCCTATGGCAACAATGGGGCACCAATATGGAACCATATGGCACCAATATGGCATCATGGGGCAACAATGTGGCACCCTATGGCACCACATGGCACCCTATGGCATTAATATGGCACCCTATGGCATCTACATGGCACCCTATGGCACCAATATGGCATCATGGGGCACCAATGGGGCACCCTATGGCACCATATAGCACCCTATGGCACCAATATGGCATCATAGGGCATCTACATGGCACCCTATGGCACCAATATGGCATCATGGGGCAACAGTGGGGCACCCTATGGCACCACATGGCTCCCTATGGCATTAATATGGCACCCTATGGCATCTACATGACACCCTATGGCACCAATATGGCACTAATATGGCATCATAGGGCACCTACATGACACCCTATGGCACCAATATGGCACCCTATGGCATCTACATGACACCCTATGGCATCTACATGGCACCCTATGGCACCAATATGGCACCCTATGGCATCTACATGACACCCTATGGCATCTACATGGCACCCTATAGCACCCTATGGCAACAATGGGGCACCAATATGGCACCATATGGCACCAATATGGCACCCTATGGCACCAATATGTCATCATGGGGCAACAATGGGGCACCCTATGGCACCATATGGCTCCCTATGGCACCACATGGCACCCTATGGCATTAATATGGCACCCTATGGCATCTACATGGCACCCTATGGCACCAATATGGCATCATGGGGCAACAATGGGGCACCCTATGGCACCATATGGCTCCCTATGGCATTAATATGGCACCACATGGCATCTACATGACACCCTATGGCACCAATATGGCACCACATGGCATCTACATGACACCCTATGGCACCACATGGCACCCTATGGAACCAATATGGCACCATATGGCACCCTATGGCACCAATATGGCATCATGGGGCACCTTATGGCACCCTATGGCATCTACACGGCACCCTATGGCACCACAAGGTGCCTCCCAATAGACCCCGATACGTACCCACAGCCCCCCACAGCACCCAAATCTCACCCCATAGCCCCCCAATCCCACTCCATATCCCCCCTATATCCCCCCAATCCCACCCCATAGCCCCCCATAGCCCCCCAATCCCACCCCATATCCCACCAATCCCACCCCATATCCCCCCAAATACCCCCTATACCACCCCATATCCCCCAATAACCACCCCATATCCCCCCATATCCCCCCAATTCCACCCCATATCCCGCAATACCACCCCATATCACCCCATATCCCCCCAATACCACTCCATAGCCCCACTACACCACCCCATAGCCCCTCAATCTCACCCCATGTACCCCCAATACCACCCCATATCCTCCCAATACCACCCCATATCACCCCATATCCCCCTATATCCCCCCAATACCATCCTATATCCCCCCAATACCACCCTATAGCCCCCCTATATCCCCCCTATACCACCCCATAGCCCCATTATACCACCCCATATCCTCTCAATCTCACCCCATAGCCCCACTATACCACCCATATCCCCTCAATCTCACCCCATATCCCCCCAATACCACCCCATATCCCCCCATATCCCCCTAATCTCACCCTATACCCTCCCAATACCACCCCATAGCCCCCCATATCCTCTTATACCACCCCATAGCCCCCCATAGATCCCCAATACCACCCCATATCACCCCTTATCCCCCAATAACTCCCCAATCTCACCCCATATCCCCCCTATACCACCCCATATCCCCCCATATCCCCCCAATTCCACCCCATAGCCCCCTATAACCCTCTATAGCACCCTATATCCCCCCAATACCACCCCATAGCCCCCCATAGCCCCACTATACCACCCCATAGCCCCTCAATCGCACCCCATATCCCCCCAATCCCACCCCATATCCCCCATATACCACCCCATATCCCCCCATATCCCCCCAATA
>NC_092827.1:2313871-2316371 GCF_039878825.1 Excalfactoria chinensis
TATTCCGCGCAATACCCGAACTATTTGTTAATAGGGAGTGAGAGAAGCAGATAAAGTTGAATTCATCTGCCTAACGATGTATTTAGTCATTCACCTGCTCCCCCTCTTACCGGCATCTTGACCCATCAGAAATTTCTTTATCTGTGTATTTTAACCTCAGCATTATCCGCCCAGAAATCCTTGAACTAAAATTCACCTCCGGTAAATGAAGCTGATACCTCAATGAACATTGTTTCCAAAATTGCAAACAACGCCCTCCTCTAAATAACACCCATTTCCAGAACTCCCCCAAATCAAAAGCAAACCTTCCTTCTTCCGACGAACTGAGGAACTAAAGCTCCCCATACAGCGGAGAGAGACAAGTAGGACCGTGTTTACTGTACTTACTTTTCCCCCAAATCTGGCTTCCAGTCATACAAAGCTCGCTATGTTGTTCTTCCCACAAATACGTAGCGGTAAAAAACCCGAAGTCTGTAAATTAATAAAGGCTTATTTTGTTCTCTTAAAAATCAAACAACCACCACCAACAACACAAACAATCCCAGAAACTCTATTTACATTGGAGACGGGGGAAAAAAACCTCTCCTTTTCTTTCTTTTTCTTTCTTTGAAGAAGGAAAACAACCCAACAACAAAGAACATTATCTTATGTCTCCGAGGAGGGAACCCTAACTATTTAAACCTGACTTTCTCCATTAAAATTCACTATATAATTTTATCCTCTCTCTGGGCAAGTTTTGTTGTTGTTGTTGTTGTTGTTTTCTTTTTTCTTTTTGTTTACATTTTTCACAGAGATCTCCTTATGTTACCCCCCCTTAAAAAAAAAAAAAAAAAAAAAAAAAAAAAAAAAAAAAGAAAAAGAAAAAAGAAAAAAAGAAAAAGAAAAAAAAAAAGAAACCTGCCATTCACTGCTCAGCCCAACTAAAACCTATTTACTCCTTTTATAACCACGTCTGCTGCTGATTTTTTTGTATCTGTACAAATTTTTTTTCATTGGCGGGCACAAAGCCTTGTATTTTTCAAAAGAGGGGATTAGGAACGTTTGCAAGACAGCAGACAATGCCTAAGTCCCGGGCAAAAAAGCACCATAGTTTATCCAATTTTCGACTTAGTGCCATTCAACTGGTCATTTATGCAATGTCATCCGACCAAACAACATGTTTCCCTTAAAAAAAGTGAGAGAGGGAGAGAGAGAGAGGTTAGTTAAGCTGCTAGAGGCACATTCTTTATTGTTGTTGTTGTTTATTTAAAGAAGAAAAAAAATAAACAGGGTTGCTTTTGAAAATACTGTTCTTTCGATCACATCTAATTTGAGCACAAATGTACTCGTTTCCCTATTTAACGTCTTTGTACCCAACTTTGCTTTATTTTTCCTCCTCTCTCTTTCCCCGAGCAGATGAGGGAAGTGTATTAGGGTATCGAAAAGCCTGAGCGGTGAGAAGTTGAAATATTAATTTTTATCTTCATGATTTGGCGGATTCAGAACAAACTTAGACACTTGCGAGTATCACCTTGGGCTTGGTGGGAAGCTTTTTGGGGACGGGCAGAAACAGGACGAAACACAAACCATTTTAAACCAAAACTGTAGCATAACCATTCTTCTCTCTTTCCCCTTAGCCCTTCTTTTTAAAACGTTCATCAGCATATGCCTCATTTCAAATGCAACAAATGTAAATATACTTTTCCTGAACAGAATTTTAAGTGAATGTCCAATAGTTTCGAGGGCGGTTTAAGTCAGCCTAACAGATGCAAACAGTCTTGGAGCTGGAGTGGCATCTTCAGTGCCCTAAAAAGATTTTCCATGGGCAACAAAGAAAACTGTCACACCTTTTCCCATCACCGCTTTAATTTATGCTCAGTCGCCAAGTTTTTTTCATATTGATTTCATAATCACTTTAAGGCAGAACACTTAAAATAAAAAAGAGCCCTGAAAAGGAAGGTCTTACAGGGCCAGAGCCAATATGGTGAAAGTGGGGGAGAGAGCCAGGACTGTAAAGGTTGTTTTGTAAAGTGGGGTTTTTATTATGCACCGACTCTCTCCGCATTTACTTAACTCTTCACGGGCTGTTGAGTAGGTTAACACCCTTAAAGGCCTCTTTCATGTCCAATACCTCGTTTGTTTGTAGAGAAAATGCGTCTTTAACACATTTCCACTGGGCAAAGATTTAGGTTTGGTTTGTTGTGTTTTTTTAACCCCAACATAAGGAAAACTCAAAGAAAACCCAACCTTTTCAAGTCTTTTATGGTTCCAATAAAAATATTTATTAAGAAGAGGGAAGATACCCAATAATAAGGCTCATAACAGGAGAATAAAGAAGTGAGATCTCCTCAGATGTGCACCAGAAGCTGTAGACAGGCTTTTGGAAGTCTCTTCATGCCACACTCACATATGGGTGCCTGTGTTTGTGCACACAGATGCATATTCATCCTCACCTATATGCGGACACACTCACTGAGATTCGATTCCTCAGCCCTATTGTTACACTCGTAAGACTTTGTAT